>NC_090929.1:971098701-971400590 GCF_040938575.1 Ambystoma mexicanum | reverse complement strand
CGCCTTCCTTTTTCGGCACGAAGAACAAAGCTGAAGAAGCCGGTGACTTTGACGGGCGAATAAACCCATTGGCAAGATACTGATCCAAATACTGGCGTAAATGAAGATTCTCTGGTTCGGTAAGGGCATAAATCCTACTACTAGGCGGTTGAGCATTGGGTACCAGATCAATTTGACAATCGTATGGCCGGTGAGGTGGTGAGGTGTTGGCCTGTTCTATTTGAAAAACGTCCTGAAAGTCCTGATACTCAAGTGGTAGTTGTGCTGACACAGAGGTTACTGAGGCTAGAGCCACTTGTGGATTTCCGGAATAACAAGTTTGTCTGCAGTTAGGAAAGGTGATACTCTTTGCTCGCCAGTCAATTCGAGGATTATGTGCTTCTAACCAAGGGATCCCCAAGATTACCTGAAATTGTGGAGCCTTGATTAAGTCAAACACTATGGTTTCCCTATGACCATCTTGGCCAACCAGTGTCATTTCTGTGGTAAAATGTGTTACCGGCCCAGTGGCAATTTCGGTCCCATCAACCGTGGTAATGACATCTTTGGTGATTTTTGGTCGGAGAGGGAGACCAATCCTGGAAGCCAATTCAAGATCAACATAGTTCCCAATAGCCCTACTGTCGAGATAGGCCTTTATGCCATGTAATCGTTGAGGCTGCTTTGGATCCACGAGGGTCATTGGCATGATGAAATGCGAGGTCAAAGAGTTTGTCTTCACGCTCGGCAAGCGGACCTCTACGCTTGTCGGGCTTGATCGTTTCCCGAATCAGATTTTGGAAGGTTTTGGTCTGTGGCTCCAACCACCTTCTTGGGTGGTTTTACCGGGCAATTTTGTAGAAAGTGTCCAGACTCTCCGCAATAGAGACATAACTGGTTTTGCCGTCTTCTTTCTCGTTCTTTCTGCGTTAGGGGTCCTTTTACTCCCCCAATTTGCATTGGCTCTGAAGTGTTGGTACTCTTGGGGTTTGCGTGGGTTTTTACCAAAGCCCGAGTTTCAAATCTAGTCCGATCAGTCTTTCTATTCTGGAGTTTATGATCAAGTTGGATCACTAAATCAATGTATTCCTCACAGAGTTGGGGTGGATTCACAATTTGAGCCAGAACGTCTTTTAGCTCTCCACGAAGTCCTCGATGAAACAAGGTGATTCTTTTATTCTCAGGCCACCCAGTTTCCACGATCAGCCTGTTAAATGTGGCGATATAAGATAGGAGGTCTTGGTTCCCTTGACGCAAAGACAGAAGTTCGTTATCCAAGGCCTCACCCTGGGCGTGCCGGGCAAATAATCTCTCCATACTAGCCTGGAAGCGTTGAAAGTCACGAAGGATAGGATTGTCTTGATTTACCAACGGAATAGACCAATCGGCTGCACAGCCGCTGAGATACGATAAAACAAAATCCACCCTAGTTTGGTCATTAGGGAAGGCCCAGGTCTACATAAAAAGTGTAAACGACATTGGTTCATGAAAACAGCGTATTTCTTGGGGTCTCCCGCAAAACGTTCAGGTGGGGCCAAAGGCATGTTTCCCGGCAGGTTAATTTGCACCGGGTTAGTGGAAGCCATAGGAGTGGACTCTCTCCCGGAAGCAGGTAATGGCGTTTGTCCAGCCTGATTCTGCAAAAGCTGTTTAGCCAGGTCATCGGTTCGTTCTTTGGACAAGATCAGTTCTCTTCGAAGAACGTTGGTTTCTTGGCGGGCGGCGTGAACTTCCGCCCGTAATTCCCCCAATAGTTGGGCCAGTTGGTCTGTTTCGGAAGTCTCCATGGCGCCTGGGTGGGTAATTGTGGGTAGGCTTCGCGTTCTGTAACGCTCACCTGGTTCCCACGGAGGCGCTGGCGTGGTCTGGACGGCAGTGGCCTCTTCGAAGGAGATGTTCAGCACCCTGAAGATGGAGTGGGCTGGGTTCCCAAATCTGACTTGTCTGGCTCGGATGAATACCCTTCTGTGAGCGAAAAGGAAGGGTTAATACTCTGCGGGTTTTGTGTTGATCTCCCGCTCCCCTTCTCACCCTCCTTGCAACCCTTCTGTAATTCCCTGTGGAGACTCACCTTAGGGATTGAAAAGGCGAGCTCTCCATCCTGCTTCTGATGCAGGGGCGCGTTGGGATCCAGTTACGTCACTGGATAGTAAGTTCGAGTTCGCTTGTCTGTTCCGGTAAGTACCGTAAATGTTTATGGCAAGCTTGAGTCTAAACTGTTCCTTTTCTCTTTTGCAGGTAATGGAAGACTCCGGGCTGAGGGCGGTTTCCGTCGAAAACCTGATTTCAGGTGAGTTTTGGCGTAGGCCCACTACTGTCTTTTCCTGTCTCTTTTTCCTAGGGGGCCGGAGTTCGAGAATGCCGAAGGAACGGAGCCGGCACGAAGCAGAAGCTGAGTCCGACCTGTAAGCAGGTAAGTTTTAAATAGTTTGTTTGCTACGGTTCTTGCATTCACTAATGTGATGTTTGCTTTTTCCCCATAGGGGCCGGGGTGCTGAAATGCCCAAGGAATGGCATCGACCCGAAGGTAAGAAGAATTAGCTTGGCAGGTAAGTGCTTCTTGGTTATTTTCCCCTTCTCACCTTGCTTTCTTCTCTTCGTCTCCCCGTAGGTGCTGGAATGCTGCAGGAGATCCGGATGGGCGTTGCAGAGCCGAAGGCGCCACGTGCAGGTAAGAGAAGTGCGCCGAGATGTATGCGACGCGGTGAGTATTTAAAATGATGTCTTTTTGCAGGAGCGTTGGCGCGCTGAATCCGGAATGCAGCTTTAACAGGTAAGGTTTGTTTTCACCTGTTTCTTCTTCCCTTTTCTATCCTTAGGTGTTTCCAGGATGCTGGCAGGCGTGGTCGAGGACTGGAGCAGGAGCAGGCACGGTGAGCGTCCAGCTGCTATGAGCAGAACAACGTGAAGCGTGGTTTGCTGTCTGGGCGTGGCTTAAATAGCCTTTCAAGTAGTCCCAGGTATGTATCCTTCCACTGAAGGTATGTATCCTGCCACCAGCCACACCCGTGTGGTTAAGTAGTTCCTTTTTCATCTGGAAGTTGCAGAATGATCTGCCAGGTAAGGAAATTGCAGCATGGTCTGCCAGGTAAGTTTTCACCAAACACTATTCCTTCCATATCTGTATGAGCCTGGCGCCGATGGTGCCAGGACTGTTATCCCTTATGAGCCTGACGCCAACGGCGCCAAGAATGAGTCCAAAGAGCCCCTATCTGGGGTGGCTGGGACTTCCCTAGTATACATGTTGCCTGCCTCTGAGGGTGCCGGGCCCTGTCTGGCTCCTTGGAGGTAGGCATCATGACACAGATCAATAGTTGATATGTTGACAAAATGTGTAGCTGAAGCAGGCTATAGTTGGGATTTGCGGTTTCCATCGGTACTGATGGCTAACAGGTCAACACTCTCTAAAGCAACACATATCAGCCTTCATGAAATATTGATAAGAAGGAAAATGGTTCTGCTACAACACTTACTTTACAAAACAAATGAACAGGTACTTGTAAATGCGTACACAATTCATGAATATGTGGAAGAATTGAGAAAGCACTTGCAACATGCATTTGCGCAGCCAAATTTGGAAAAGGCCACTGACGGTGCAAAGACATATTATGATAGGAAGGCATCTGTGAGGGAGTATGAAATAGGAGACCAGGTATACAAATTTTATTTCGGGAAAGGGACACATAAAAACTCAAAATTTCTTGCAGCATGGCAAGGGCCATATAGAATTGTTTATAAGGTTTCACCTGTGCTCTACAAGAATTGCTAAAAAGGATGGAGAATTAATAGTGCAACAGTTTGTGTCTATGTTAATCAAATAAAACCTGTTCACCCGAAACATGAAATGAAAAGACTAGAGCAAATTGAAACTAACAGAGAAAAAGAAAATAGAATTGCCATAGCAAATGATTAGGTGTAAATAGTGCTACTGCAAAAAAGTACAAAGGGGCTCTTATCTGAAAAATACCATGTGGTAGTAGTGTGATTAATTAATGTTGATTATTGTGTACCTATAACAAAAATGTTGGGCTGCATGTCATGTTATTTCTATAATTTGTATTTGTGTGCATAACTAAAGTTGGTTTCAGATGCTCCAGTGGAAAAGGAAAATTAATGGCTTAATGTGCTTGATACTTAAGTTGTTTTTTTTCTTTTTACTCTAGAAAACAAATTGGTTTACTCGTCAGCACTGGATCCTTGGAGCGCTGGACCCCTGGAGGATGCCACTGGATTGGAGTCCGTAGTTCAGTCAATTGAAATATCAATCTGAAATAATATGCAATTTTAAGCATGTGCTCTGTGCATTTTCAATCATGTGCCTTTTTCATTGGCATTCCTTTAATTCTTCCTGAGACTCACACTCTTGATTCCAGAAATGAGTTTCACCGCCAATCCCCTATTGCAGTTCAAACCCATGCTAACACTAACATGTGCATGCTAAAATGATGAACTGTTTAGCTAACATTCAGAGTCCCTACAATTCAGAGCCCCTGCAGCTACTCCTACACTCCCTCCTTTTGTTACTGCTAGGATACAACCCAAAATCACCGCAGGAAAAACAAACATAGATGTTCTAAAACACATGTGCTTCTCCCAACTGAATCTTCTCCCATCAGTCAATAACATTAGGTATACATTTCCAGTCTTGTATGCATACGAATGCCAATGCTAATAATTAAATGGTTTACATTAGTAATTGCTGGGCCTTTGTCAACTGTGAAACCTCAGATTCACTTTATTTTTTTTGGACTTGATGGGTTGCAGGTGTCTGCTGTATTCCGCTGGGGAACCAGGAGCATGATGTGACTCTTACTCAGGATGGTGCAGATGTGGCAAGCCCATTGTAAACACAGTTTTTTCAGGTTTCGTGCATAGCACAATTTCATGCATTTAGGGGTGATTCATGGAATATTCTGCAGAGAAAAAAAGAGACTTGTGTGCAAAATTGCACGCAAATCCCAGTTCGTCGATTCATGGAAACCAATGCGCCGGTCTTACCTGGGACTTGCGAGGAATCCACACCAGTCTGCCACATCACTGCGAGTCGACAAATGCCTTGCGCGAGACTCCAAGAAGAGGGTGGGCCGGACTTACGCAGCCACCTAAAAAGGGAGTGGAACATGCAGAATGAGGAAGAACAAGCGGAAATGTGGGCGTTACAAGGGACGTTCCACCGTCAATCAATCACACCGCCCATACACTTGCAAAATAAACGTATTCATGGAATTGAACTGGGAACGTCGGATCGCGAAAAAGCATGTGCAAATCCCGGCAAACATACGCCACGCAATACCAGGCGTAAAGATCAACGCGCACCCTAACAAATGCCTATAAAGCACGCAAGGACACACCAAATGAATGGATACAGCCACAAGGAATGCACCATTGGTTGCAGCAATCATCTTGGTAGACTACAGGAGGAGGAGGATGGCCAGGCCGGGATCTGTCACCCACGCACCAGCCTTTTTGGAATGCCTGATGACCAGGTCTATGGCAGTTATAGGTTCCCCCCCATATCATCCTAGACCTGGTCAGAGAGTGGGAGGATTACCTCACATCACCCACCATGTTCTCCCAAGCACTGAGCCGCTTGCAAAAGGTGCTCAGTGCTCTGCTTTTTATGATTTGGCCACTGGGTCATAGCATACCACCGCCATAGTAGGTTGTATCTCCTAGGCCACGCAGTCTCGCTGCCTACACCAGGTGTTAGCATGCATAACTGCACAACCTTCTGATCCCCGGCACATCTATATGCCCAGAACACCAGCAGAAAGGCAAGCAGTGGTCCTGGATTTCTATGGGGTGGCACACTTTCCCTGAGTGCTAGGTCCTATTGATTGCACCCATGTTGCTCTATGCACTCCATCAATGTTTAGGTTGTGTGTGATGCCAAGGGCATCATTACTGAAGTGTATGCCAACTATCCTGGTAGCACTCATGATAGTTACATTTTCAGGATGTCCCCGCTACATTGGAAGCTTGGAAGCATGGCAATACATGGCTTATTGGTGAGTATGAATGGACATGCACATGCACATGCATGCACATTGCACACAGACAAATAGACACTACCAACAAATGCCAATGACAACCATTCTCACCTCTACAGGACACAGTGCCTACCCTCTGAGCACATACATGATGACGCTCATACGCAACCCCACCACACCTGCTGAGGTATTGCGACTCAGGCCATAGTGGAGCGCACAGTCAGAGTGCTCAAGTCACGTTTCCGCTTCCTTGACCACGCTGGTGGTGTGCTGCTATTTGCCCCTCCACTGTCTGCAGGATCATTGTGGCAGCATGTGTCCTGCACAATGTCGCAACACAGTGTGACATCCCGGTGGACATGGTGGTGAAACACCATCCATGCCCACAGGTAACCCTCTTGCTTATGGCTGGGCAAAGGGCACATAGAGAGGCTGTACATTACCAGCTTGTGGAATCATTTTATCTAAAATCCTTCCCCTGTGGAGTGCACACGATCCAGCCCAGCCAAATACCAGGTGCCATTCAATGATGACAATGGGCCAATACACTGTGCCCACAAAACCACCCAGAGAATGTGCCCTTGGAAGTGGAGATTTGTGTTCATCCATTAGAACTAAAAAGACATGCATTTGGTGTTTCCAAAAGAAACACATTGAAGAGGGAGTACACCACTACCACCATGGCAACCATTAAATGAAATCTCCCCTTAGGCACATCCCATATGACAAATAAACATACCAGTCTCCAGTGTTACCACCGTTAATTCCATAAACTCAACAGCCATCATATCTGAGCTGCGAGCCATACGTGGCCTCCAAAAGTAACATGTCCCGATAAAAACCCAGAAGCACAATGGCATATTGCTGCACACCTGTTAGAGAATGTGCATGATATGCACAAACATGTCCCTATGGTGGTGTGTGGAAAAGCAGTGCAGTAAGGATCCATATGTAACATACTTGCCAACCCTACAGATTTAGGCAGTAGGCTACTGCTTTTTAAGCAGTCCTACCACCTACAGATTTCAGTGACAGATCCTCCTGCTTTTTACAGTGGCTGCATGTAATTTTTGAGACTCTAAGGTAGGCTTCAGGACAAAGCATGCAACACATTAATTAGTCTGTCTATACAGTGGACTGGTAGGAGATTACTTTGATTGGACTCAGACCAATCCACTGAACTAACCGCTACTTGACTCTGTCCAGCATTCTTGCCGGGACAACTCTTAGGTGAACAACCAGTGAAAGCAAGTGGCAGAGTGTAACACCATCACAGAGCATCTGCTGACAATTTGGTGTTACGTTACCATTCACAATTATACATTTTTAACATTTCAACATCTTTCCATGTTGTGCTGTTTGTATGTTTTGTATTTCCCTGTGATGTCATTGTTATGGGAATTATTATTTTTGAAACTTGAAAAATCCTACATCTTTCTGGTCACAGTATGTTGGCAAGTATGTATGTGACATAGATTCTGGCAAGATCACCACAATGCACCCCATCCCAAATGGACCACTGAACAAGAATTAATTGACAATTGTGACAAATAGTGTGACACACCAGAATGGTCACATCCACACATGTAACAACTAATGTAGCCATTCCATATGGTTCATGATAAATGCAAATCTTACCTGTTCCCTGGGGTTGCAGTCGACAGTCAAAATGCATCCCATGAAATAGCCCTCATTCCCTGATGGAAGGATCTGCAGACAATTAAAACATTCAAACTGAGTGCAGCCAACACATTCATTCACCCAAAAAGTACAGACACCTGTGCCCCCTCAGTGACATGCAACACATACAAACAAAAACTCACAAGACAACCATCAACATGTTTCCCAGCACACATGCAGCAACACCTGCACACTGCATGCAATTCAAACACACAAAACACACACACTGACAAACAACCACAACCCCCACACTGCCTGGCCCCCTGAATGCCATGTAGTGAATGTGCATGTCACATATCCCCATTTCCGAGCCAATGTCACATAAACAACACACGCATCAGTCAACATCCTGCATGAAAATGAGAAAATATCAGAAATGCAGATAATTGAGACCCCAAAAAAGCATGGACCCCCCTGGAAGACAAGCAATGACATGAACATGCATGAGATCACCAGCGTAGTAGTGGGACAGTGTAGTGAATACAGTCATGGGAGCCCATGATGCAAAGCACCTGAAGGCCAGAACACAAATACTCACCTCTTGCACTCCAGGCCGGATTTATACGGTACCAATTTTGTTAACAATCATTGACAAAGCTGCCTACATTCAAATACAGACCTATTTAGAGACTCACAATCTTCTGGGGCTCTGCCTATCCGGCTTCAGGCCCCAACACAGCAAGGAAACGGCCCTAATCGACCTGAAAAATCAAATAGATGGCCTAAAGGACAAAGGAAAACTGGCTCTCCTCCTCCTACTAGAGCTCTCTGCCGCGTTCAATGTGGTGGACCATAAAGTGCTATACAAGCACGTCTATGCTGCCGCTCACTTCTCTGCAGACGCAACGGCCTGGATTCAATCCTTTTTAGACAACCGCTCCATAAGAGTCTAGAGTCGTGTGTATCACCTACGATGTACAACATCTTCACAAAGCCCCTGTTTGATGACCTGGACTATGGATGTCACCTACACAAACTATGCAGATGACACCCAGATTCTCATTCCTATGTCTGGGGACTATGAGGCTGACTCTGCCCTGCTGAATAAAATCTATCTCTTCATTCAGACATGGATGGCTGACCAGGGCCTCTGTCTGAATGATGAAAAGACTGAGCTCTTGATCATCGGGGCTCCTGCCAAACTTCACAAACTAAGTAACCAGTTCCAATCTTTTAACATCAATGACATAGACATTAAAGTTGCCAAAGATGTGAAAACCATGGGCTTTTACTTAGACTCGGCTCTTAACCTACCGGCTCTTAACCTACAAAGGCAGATCGATGATACTGCTTCGGCCTGCAAACCGTTCCTGTCTACGGCCAGCTGCATTACTCTTACTAGAGCCTTAGTGCTCTCAAAATTAGACTATTGGTACACACTATGGGCCTCATTACAGGTTGGGCGGTCCGGAAATTAACAGTGGCGGTGGGTTTACCGCCACTGTTAATTCCGGACAGCCCGATCCTGAGTCCTGCAGGCGGGAGGTAATCTTCCCGCCAGGTCTGACCTGGCAGGTTGAACACCTCCCGCCTGCAGGCGGACATGGAAACACCAGCACCATCACGAGATGGTGCCGGTGTTTCCACTTCCGCATTCCCATTGAGTCTTATGGGACTCAATGGGAATGGGGATTTACACCATTCCGCCTCCGGGATTCCCAGGACACCAGGGTCGTAATGCCCTGGTATTTCCGGGAGTTACGGAGGCGGAATGGTAATACGAGTCCGGCAGTAACCAGGCAGTTTTACCGCCGCGGTTACCGCCGGACTCGTAATGAGGCCCCATATCTTGGCTCCAGTTAGCAAAATATCAACAAACTACAAATCCTACAGAATAACGCTCTAAGAACGCCATTAAGTATCCCGAGAACACAACATATCACAATGTCCAGATGCAACACTAAGTGGCTAGCAGCAAAGGATAGAATATAACTTAAAGTAATATCCATTACCCACAAATGCCTAGCTAATACAGCACCGGTGGATATATTTAGAGGATATATATATCCTCACAACCAATTAGGACAGTGTACTCACACTGCCTACAGGTCCCGAGATTTAACCTTAAAAAGGTAGAGGGAAGTAGCTTTCCTGTCATGGCAGCTCAGCTATGGAATTCATTACCCATAGCTTTATGAACTGACTTCATTCGCCTGTTTCAGAAAAAAAACGAAAGATTGGCTTATAGTCAGGGATCTCCAACGAGTATAGTATCAGATGCCCGCACATTCCCGCCAAGACATCACCAGCATTTGCCTGCATAGATTTGTAACTATCATGTAAACGTATGACCTTTGACAATATGCAGTTCTGATGTACTCTTGTCTAGTAATTGGTAGACTCCTGTACCTGAAATAATGTAATACGTACAGTATTTCTATGCCCTGTATGTTCACCTCCATAAATCAGCACCATGCACCCAGCTGCGGTCAACTTGAAGCTTCAAACACCATGGTGATCACGCAGTGCCCTGGCCTGGTCCTCAGTGTCAGCCGCCAGGTGTGACACTGATGAATGCACCAGCAGACTGAGGGCTGTGAGGTCTCTATGCACAACTTCGCGGGTGGCACAGAGTTCCTCAGAGATTGTCTCCCTCAATGCAAACACCTCATGGTGGAAGAGTCTTCTGGTGGCTGCATGTTCCTTATGGAATGCAGTCCTGTGGGCCAACATCTCACACCTCAGGGCATCCCTGTGTGCCTGACCCTCTGCAAGCAGGGATGCCTGCAGACACTGCAGATCTGCCCATCGGCCCCTGATGTTCGCCTCTATGTGCAGTCTCTGGGAGCAGCATGTGGACCGCATGACCTGCAGCTGTTGTCCCACCTGTGTTTCTGGGGGGTGTCATCGAAGTGGCCACCCCACCCATGCCCTCAACCAACCTCTGAAAGGCATCACTCTGTTGGTGTGCAGAAATGCAACATCTGCTGCTCCCACCCTGTCTGCCCAGCCTGCACATGTCCCCCACGTGTGCAGGGCCCACGTCTGCCTGATGCAAGGGAGCATGGCCCTTGGTGTGATGCCCCTGTCCTTGGCTGCAGGTCTGCAACCCTCCCTTGGACATCTGTCCCAGGACCAGAAATGTATACATGGGAGGGTGGCCTTGCAGCCGTAACCACTGCAGATGGGGTGGACACCACTGACTGGCCTTGTGAAGGCACCTGACCCCCTGCAGACTCACGGGCCCCAACTGCTCTACCCATTGCTGCATTCACCTCCACCAGCATTGAGGATTGCACATCTGGTTGAGCATCAGAGCCAGCTGAGTCCAAAGAGTCAGAAGAGTGTGCAGCATGACTGAGGATGGTCTGGGGCACCAGTGGGTTCTCACAGCCTGCCACGTCACGTCCTCCACTGGTGGTATGATGCACCACAAACTCTTCTACATCCTCCTCCTCCTCATCCTCTGCATCTGGTGCATCCTCACCTGCACATGGACAGAAGAAGACATGTGGAGTCATGTGCAACGTGTCTAGAGTAAACATGTGTATCTCATTGCTGTCATGCAACAAAATGTAAGGCATGTAGTCATAAGAAATACAACATCCACACACTATGGCCAACAAGCAATCGGAGCATTGCATATGCAGACTGGCCACCAAATCCCCTGCTTAGGGCCATGCTGGCAATGGACACATTCCCAACTAACAGGGTCATTAAGAAACAAATGATGGGCCATGGTGTGAGTCTAGAAATTACCCTTCCATAACATAGGCGATATATTTTTGTTGGCCGAAAAACCAACCACATCATGTGTTCAGCATTGTTAGTACAGACTCATAACCATGACCAGAGAGCGTCCATTTTGTAGGAATTGAATTCGCCATTTTGATGGATTTTTGCTTTTTGCTTTCTGTTTAAACTGCGTTGCTGTAAGTGAATTCTATCCCGTTATTGCTCATGCATAGAGCAAGGCCACAAGTTACATGTTGAAACACAGCCCAGGCAACCCAGACAGCAATGCCCGGTCTCCTCCCTCACAAGTCCTTGGAAGTAAGCAACAAGGCATTTAATGGCTACGAAGGTGCCAGCAAGTCTCGCTGGTGCGGCAGACACGGTAGGAAGGAACATTAAATGGCTTGAATTATGCTCTCTTTTGCGGCCCCCCTTCACTGAGCCCCTGTAGATCGAGTTGACCTCCCGCACATGAATAGAAACTAGAAGATAGTGAGGCCTGGAATGTGTCTCTCCCCTGCACGCAGCTTGCTTGTAAGAACAAGAGCATTATCTTCCCTAAAACAAAGACTCGTGTCTGCAACCTCCGCAAATTGCAAACCGTTGCTGAATAAATGTCTGAGGGTGTCATATTCGTCATATTCATCAATCATCAAAACCATTTTAAAGGAAATCCATTACGGGCGGTATTGAATATGTCAATACTGATAATAAGATGATCGTTTTGTATATATGTGCCTGTTGTAGAATGCTCGCTCTCTTGCGTCCCACGGGGTCTGGAGACACACGTTGCGGGACATGAGACCCAGTCGGCCGACTGAGACTATTTGCTTTGCAATAAACCCTAGATTTTGGGAATTGAACCTCGTGTCTGGTGTATCAATTTGTGTGTGGGGATTGTGTCTTGTTTCCATACGCGAGGGTCCCTTAGGGGCCCCATCAAAATGGCGCCTGAATAGGGACCCTCCCCCACTTGTTGCATTGTATACGTTGTAATATAAGAAGGCAAGAGGAGAAAATGAAGCGAGGACAAGACGGTCGAGCCGGGATCAAGAGGTGTTCGGGGCGCCCCTGTGAAAGTGATGAGAGACTCCTTTACAGATCTGTACACAACTGACCCCTGATCGACGTGTCCGGCCAGAGAACAAGGAGGCGAGGGTCCCGAAACCAGGCAGAGTGAGCCAAGATACGCAGACACAATGATTTTTGGTTGCGTCAGTATACGGACGAATTGCGTCTTGAAAGACGACTTGGTTGATCAGGTGAGTCGTGCCCCGATTCTAAATAACCCTGATATTGGTTGACAGTTGCTCTTGCAAGATCAAACGTCCAGGGTAAGGTTAAAACATGTCTGGGGTATTGTCTTCCTGCCTAGCAGGATTTTTCCACTGCGGTAGACAATCTTTGGAAACTGGCCAAGCTGTGCCACCCGAAGGGTCGCCTGCATGTGAGATGTACATACAATATGGTATTGGGGCGATAATGTTTTGTGGAATTTGGCACAGGCAAACCAGACACAAAGAAGATTTACAATGGCCAAAACATGGGAGTTATGAGAATGCGCGCATAGATTATTTGGAATCAATACTGTTAGAAAATAAAGTGCGCCCTGCGACATTTGACGTCAATAGAGACTGGAGGAAGGAAGCTATGCTCTGCTGGAAAAGCAGAGAGAAGAATGCGCGCAGGCACAAGTCAAGAGCAGAAAGAGTGAAAGAGCAGGATCAAAATGAGTGGGATGATAATTTAAGAAAGACAGACAGATGTGTTCAGATGAGAGTAGACAAAATATATCCACAACTAGAACTGCACTCATCAGATGAACTAATTAATAAAATATTAACTGAGAAAAGACAAGAGCACCCAAAAAAGGAGGCTGATAGAACTGCATCAGTGCCCATTGCTCAGCCCCTCCCTGCTGCCCAGTCCCCATTACAGTCACAGAGCATACAGCCGCAGCAACCACTCCCCCTTTCAGTTGTCCCATCTGCACCGGCCCTTCCCCTCCAAAACACGCCCATTCCCCCTGCGCCTATTGAACTTGAATTCATTGTAACAAGAGAAGACGGTGCGGAAAGAGAGGGGACAGCACAGATTGAGTGCACTAGAGTAACCCGTAGTACGGTCAGCAAGGAGAGAAGAAAGGAGTTGAAAGAACAGGCAGAGATGTATATAGATGGGAATGATGAGACATCAACACTGGATTCGATGTATGATTTCAGGAAGACTAGTGAAAAACAGGTATTGTTGGAATGCATGGTAGAATATTTAATGGAGAGATGGAAGCAGTTGATTGGAATGGTACCACCGCAGAAGTTTCAGGATTTGAAAGCTTTTGCACGGTTCATAGAAAGAGATGCAGAAATAAAGGAACATGTGGACAGGCTTTTTGAATTTAAAACTGAACTTGATGAAGTATATGCTGAAATGTTTTCCATGCCGGGGTATAGGAACAAAGACATAAGAAGGGAAAGGAAAGAGACTGTACCATATGTAAGGTGGCGATTTCTTCCGCCGTCAAGACAGGCTAGTGAGAAAATGAAAATATGTACGCGGGAGGCACTAAGATGGATTACAGATCCTAGTGTTCCCATGATGGAAGTGCACAAAATATTCGATCAATATACATTGCCAATGAAGAGAAAAACACTGCAGGTAATGGTTGAATATTTGCAGGATAGAGATATAGAAAATAAACAAGCTAGCCCCCCCAAATTAATGGCAATAGATAAGAGAGCTATTGAACACGGAACGGAAGAAACAACCTTATCGCTTGATTTAGCAATAGTATTGCATATGAGGGAGGGAGGAGGAAAAGTAAGTGCAGTATTTCCCATGAGGGAAGTTCCACCTACTTTTGTGCTGAAAGTAGAAATTCCTGCATCAGGTAATCAACCAGCACAGGTAACAGAAGCGCATTATACGGCACAATACGTACATGTCCCTTTCTCCAGACAAGAGGTGAATAATATCAAACAAACAATCCCTGATTTGAGGAAAAATCCGGCGGGATTCTATAAAGAAATAGAGTCCTATTTGAGATCGTCCATCTTTACTATGAATGATATTGACCTAATATTCCCAGTAATTTTGCCAGCAGATATATGGAAGCAAATAAGAAAAGTAAATGATCAGGAAAGTTTTGGTGACACATGGGAGAAGTTAGCAGAAGAAGATGCGAACAGAAAAGCAGGCGAGAAACCATCGCCAAATATGGCAGCATTACCAGGACGAATAATACAAAAATTGAAGGCGATAGTTCCAGACAAAAGAATTGTATGGGACAAACTGACTGCATGTGTTCAAGGCAAAGATGAGTTAGCAACAGATTATTTCAATAGATTTGAGGAAGTAGTTACAGATTTCAGTGGGAAGGATGTAAGAACTGAGGCAGGGAAAAGACTATTTGTTGATAAATATGTGAGGGAATTAATACCTCCAATTCAAAATCTGATAATGACTTCTGAAAGTGCATGGCAGGCAACATCATTGAGTGAAGTATTGCATATGGCCCAGTATTATGAGAACAGAGTGAATACAGAGAAGGAGAAAGAGGCGAAGGATAGGGTAAATTTGAGAAACCAGGGTGTTACTCCAGCAGGTAGCGGGTCACAATAGAGGTAGAGGAAATGCCCAAGGGAGGAATAATTCCAAGATGCATGGAGGGCCTCTGGGATTAAATCAGTGTGCATATTGTAGGGAAGAGGGTCATTGGCTAGCGCAATGTCCACACTTGGAAAATAAAAATGGGTATCGTCAGAGAAGACAGCACAGAGGACACCTGGGAACAAATGGAGAGAATAGAAATAATAATATGCAGCAAAACCAGACTAGTCAAGGAAATGGCAATCTGAATCAATCAAACGGTGATCAGAAGCAGAACCAGGACCCTCTTTGGAACCAGGATCAGAGTCAGACTCCTTACAACCAGAATCAAAGGGAGTGAAATAGAGGCAGGAGCGGAAACATTTTTGACACACAACCCAATACGTATTATTGTGGTGACTACACATCGGATGATCTATTGTTTCCTCAATAGGACAGCCCGAGACAGGGGCCGGAACCAGTGTCTATTCCCGTGAATCAAAAAGGACCTTATGTAGAATTGAAAGTCGGGAATAGAGAGCACAGCTTTCCCATAGACACAAGTGCACATAAGTGCTCAATAGACCACCACTTGGTTCCGGAGATACCGCTGTCAGGGCAAAAGAATATTTCAGTAGGGTTTGCAGGTATGCCAGTAATCAATCCTGTGTCCCAATCAGTACCAGTAACATTAGGACCATTCACCGAATATTGTCCATTTCTCGTGACCGAGAATTGTGGGGAAAATCTATTAGGCTTAAACTTATTGAAAAGCTGAGTGCGGTTATCCATTGTACTCCTGATGGAGTGTTCTTGACAATATCACCACAGAATGTACCAGTGTCCAAATTTCTGTCCAAACCTCTGCCAGGGAAGTTAGGTGAAGTACCAGCTTGTGTATGGGCTACGAATGACAATGATGTGGGATGCTTGAAGATAGAACCATTGAAAATATTTTGAAAGAAGGAGTAACATTGCCACGTATTCCTCAATACAAGATTTCGATAGAAGGCGAGAAAGCATTGAAAAATATTGTTTCAGATTTGGTAAAATTGAAAGTAGTTGAGGAGATTACAGGTAGCACATGTAAGAGCCCCATTCTCCCAGAGTATAAGCAATGAGGGAATGAGATACCGTATCGTTTCATAATTGATCTACGCGCATTGAACAAAGTGGTTGATCCCCAATTCCTATTGGTCCCAGACGTCACCACAATTTTGACAATGATACCTGCCTCAGCAGCATATTTTAGCGTGGTAGACCTTAAGAATGCATTTTGCAGCATTCCAGTACACCAGGA
The DNA here is from genome assembly GCF_040938575.1 of Ambystoma mexicanum. Classification (NCBI taxonomy): domain Eukaryota; kingdom Metazoa; phylum Chordata; class Amphibia; order Caudata; family Ambystomatidae; genus Ambystoma; species Ambystoma mexicanum. The sequence continues at coordinate 971,384,381 of NC_090929.1, read as the reverse complement.
TAGCAGATATCTATTTGCTTTCACATTAGGAGGACGGTCATTTACATTCACGCGCATTCCACAAGTCTATACAGAGAGTTAGAGTATTTACAGCAGAGCATTAAAAGAGCAGTTGGATATGTTAGAATTATCGGCAGGTTGTGTGTTACAATATATAGATGATTTGTTGATTGCTGCTGATACAGAGGAGATTTGTAAAAAGAGTACCGTTTTGTTATTATCACACTTAGCAACACATGGTCATTAAGCGAGTTTGAAAAAATTCCAATATTGTCGAAAGGAGGTAGCTTATTTGGGCTACCTACTTTCGAGAGAGGGGAGAAGACTGACACCAGAAAGGATAGAAATAATCTCTGATATGCCTATTCCAAAAACACAGAAAGGAGTCAGAGCCATAATAGGCATGGCTTCCTATTGCCGACAATGGATAGCAAATTTTGCAATGATTGTGAAACCAATGGTGGAATTGACAAAAAAAAGGATGCTGTGATGCCTTTGCAATGGAATGAAGAGTGCCAGAAAGCATTTGATCTACTCAAAACTGCATTGTGCTCCGCCCCAGATTTGGGCACACCAAACTATGAGAACATTTTCAGATTATTTGTGCATGAGAATGAAGGCTGCACGTTGGCTGTTTTAACACAGGAACAAGGTGGAAGGAATAGACCATGCAGCTATTTTTCTTCCGCGCGGACCCTGTAGCATGCCCACGTTGTTTGCGAGCTGTTGCAGCAGCTGCTGCGTCAGTGAAACAAACTGAAGGAATGGTGCTGGGGCACATCTTAATTTTAATGGTGCCACATGCCATAGACGTTTTATTAAATAGAACACAGGCGCAACACCTCACGTCCGCTAGATTGACTAGATATGAAATTGTCCTATTTGCACCACACATTCAAATTATGAGGTGTAGCGCTTTGAATCCTGCAGAATTAATGCCACTGCCCAGTGGAGAAATAGGGGAGAATGAAGCACCTTCCCATGATTGTTTAATGGTTACTGAGGAAGAAACGAAAAGAAGAGTTGATTTAAGAGACACCCCACAGAAAGAGCCAGATGGAGAGCTGTTTTGTGATGGCTCCTGTTTCAAATTACCTCATGGCACATCAACTGCTCTCTATGCTATTACGACACAAAAAAGTATGTAGAAAGCAAAAGAATTCCCTACAACTCCGCACAAGCTGCGGAGATAATAGCATTAACCAGAGCATGTGAAATTTCTGAAAATTTGAGTGTAAACATATATACTGACAGCCAGTACACATTTGGGGTGGTACATAACTTTGGCCGACTCTGGGCAGAGAGGGGTTTCTTGACATCACATGAACCAAGATTCAACATGGCCCTTTAATTGTACGATTGCTGTCTGCACTTATGTGTCTGAAGCGTCTAGCAATAGTAAAATGTGAGGCACATAAAAAGGTAACATGTAAAGTAGGAGAGGGAAACACATTTACAGACAGGATTGCGAAAACAAACTGCTACTGATTTGAGTACCAAAATGTTAACAGTACAGTCGGAAGAAGTGCCATGTATGATAGAGGATGGGATTGCTACCGGCAAAGAGATGAAGGCAGAAGCAACTGCTGATGAAATAAAAGAATGGGCTGAGGGCTCTGCAGAATTAGATCTAGAAGGTTGCTGGGTAGACAAGAAGAGTAGAAATTGGATGCTGCCCAACTCCTATGTAACTGCAATGGTTACTATGGCCCACAGTCCAACGCACATTTGTGCAAAGAAAATAATTCAGCATTTAGCTACAGTATGGCAGAACACACACATAAAAAAGAATGCAGAAAGGCTGGTACAGGATTGCATAACGTGTTTGCAACACAATGTTGGAAAAGGAACAGCTACTCCAACAGGTAGCTTTGGACCCCCCTCTATGCCATTTGTGGTGATCCATTTTGATTTTATAGAGATGGAAAGGTGTCAGAACTTAAAATATGTACTGGTGGTTGTGTGTGCGTTCAGTAAATGGGTGGAAGCATATCCACTGAAGCATTCTACCGCCATGAGCACTGCTAAAGTGATGTTAAAAGAGTGCTTTTCGTGGTTTGGCTTGCCCCGAGTCATATGGTCAGACAATGGCCCACACTTTGTTGGCGCAGTGATATTACAGATTTGCGCAGGTCTTCAGATTGATAAATGATTCCATTGTGCCAGACATCCGATGAGTGCCGGGCTTATTGAGCACCAGAACGGCATATTGAAAGCCAAGATTAGTAAAATTTGTGCAGGAAACAAGTTACGCTGGGCGGATGCATTGCCTCTAGCTTTGTTGTGCATGCGCACATCTGTGCAATCAAGGACTGGGCTCTCCCCGTATGAGATTGTTATGGGGAGGCCTGCTAATGTTTGGTGTGCGCCGCAGCCGAGGCGGTTGAATGAGGTAGAATACCCTGTGCTTAGTACATATTGTAACCTGTTAATACAGAAATTGCGTTTGATTCATCAGCAAGTGCAGGAGGCTCTTCCCATCAGATACACTGATCCGGGGCATTCTCTGCAACCAGGCGACTGGATCCTGGTGAAGAATTTCGAGAGGAAGGCATCGCTTGCACCCAGATGGCGTGGGACGTAACAAGTACTTTTGGCAACACAGACAGCAGTCCGTGTGGGCGGTAGGAAGGCGTGGATACATGCCACGCATATGAAGAAAGTTCCATCGCCATTGAAAGAACTGCCTGATCCAGATGACAAGAAAGAGACGGCTGCCTCTGAAACGAAGGAAATTGTTGCCAGTTCTCCGCCACAGAATCTGTCTGATCCTGACACGAAGCCTGGAAAAATTGCTATAAAGGAGAAAGGGCAAAGAGTGCCCCAACGTTGCCCAGCAGGATCTGCATCACTGATGGCAGATACGAAGCCTGTCTCATCACTTTGGCACCCAACACTTTTCGTAGCGTCGCAGGCTGACTCTGAGCCTGAATCTGGAAGTGCACCCGCGCTATTCATCGATCACACAGTACCTGGAGCAATATGGTACAATATACGGCCTCGAGACAAGAAGTGATCAGATAGTCATTCTATTTTTCTTTGTTGCCTCTGTTTCCCATCACGGATGAAGTAGGGACTGGAGGCCTAGGGGAGAGAGGCGTGGAAGTTGTGCAAATCCGACAGCTCAGGAACGCGGCTCCCCAGTGCTATCTTTGAAAGAAATCCATGTTTAGTTCACCCCTCACGGACAAGAGGGGCTCATATGGTACAAAGGCAATTGATAACTGCTCTGGAGTTCTTTGAGCTATGTGCAGAAGCACGATAATCTTGCCCAACGTATAGCAATCCAGGCTGCTGAGAACTGGAAAAAACATTTTGTTGACACTTCTGAACTTACTAATATTCGAACGAGTGCAACGGTAAGAGGTATTCACGACGAACATTGTTGGAGAAGAAGAATCAAGAAAAATGCCTGCACCAGCTTCTGCCCCCTCCTGCACCAATGCTGATAATGTGTTAGATATAGAGACTGTAATATTGCTGAAAAAACAATGCCGAAAGAATTGTATGCTGATCTTAACAATAGTCATGTGTGTTATGAGTATACTAGCAACAATAATGACGGTACTGATATTATGGTATTTAGAAGAAATACATCCATTGGAAGTGTTCTTGCCTATTAGAAATATTTCCGCCACTGAAAGCCCAGTCCATGTAATTTCCTATACATTGTCCCCAATGGAAGAGAGACACAGGGAAGGATATGGAAATAACACATTACTTCTGATAATGAACATGACACACTCAATTCTGAGAAAAAAACCATTGTTGGGTGTGTACCCACTTACCACAACATGGTGCAAAGGGAATAGGTTGCAATGTGCAGTCATTGCCATTGAGTTCTGCATGTTACGCGTCCTTAAGTGCATTGTATTATGTGAAATGGAACAAGAGTGAAACGGGTCAATTAGATAAAACGAACATGGATGAATTTGAGGAGGCAATAAAGAAACCGGTAGGTTGCTCTATATTTCACAAAACGAGACTGATAACACCGGTAGTTATGCCACAAGATAGATTGTATGTGCCATATTAATCATATGTAATCATGTTTCATATGAACCCAGAAGGAAATAAAGATACAGTACCCCCCTCCTGTACAGTAAATTACAGTCCACACTCTGTTCCATTTTGCCTAAAAAAGAAAGGCTCCTATTCAGTAGGGACATACACCAAGTGTATGAACATTGCAATCCTTGAGAGAGAGGACGAATCGGTGTACGTAGGTGACCCTGTCTATTTCATATGTGGAGAAAAAGCTTATCCCTGGTTGCCTAGAAATTGCGGAGGTACTTGTTACTTGGGGATTCTGTTTCCGGGGTGTTTCTTTCAAAAACAGCAGATATAGCTAAACTATCTAGATCAAGACCACAACGAGATGAGGAAGGAGGATTAATTGCAGAAGACATAGCAAAATCATTTATACCATTTTGGGGCCAAGCACTAAACTCCTATAACATAAGACAACTGTCCAGAATATTAGAGAAAACGATAAATGAAACAACAGATATATTATACAACATGAGATTGGAGGAAAAAGGGATTAGATTGATGACACTCCAAAATAGGATGGCTCTTGACATGGTTTTGGCTGATCGTGGGGGAGTTTGCAAAATCATGGGATCATAGTGTTGTGTATTTGTTAGTGACTCCTCCCCTACGATTTTTGAAGCGATAAAAAAGTAGCACGTTTTGGGCTCTGACCTCCATCCCCAGAAGGAAGTTGGAAATTAAATATAAGCTCATGGTTCTGGGAAGTATTACACTCATGGGGATGGAAATTAGTTGCAATTCTAGTAGCAGTGCTCGGGATATTTATGTCATGTTGTTGTTGCATACACTGTTTACCAATAATTTGCACTGAAGTAAGTGAGGAGTGCGTACACATAGTAACCCAAAAGAAAACTCCCAGGTTAAAAGTGAATCATGAAATGGAAACAGTAAAAGAATTTATGTCAATTAATATCGATGACAATGATGACGATTATAGTAGTATGCAAAGTTTGGAATCAGATACCTTGTTTGGTGGAAGATGCAATGTTCGGATGATGCGCATGGCTTACGGCCAAGAGGAGGGTTTGTGAGTCTAGAAATTACCCTTCCATAACATAGGCGATATATTTTTGTTGGCCGAAAACCAACCACATCATGTGTTCAGCATTGTTAGTACAGACTCATAACCATGACCGGAGAGCGTCCATTTTGTAGGAATAGAATTCGCCATTTTGATGGATTTTTGCTTTTTCTTTCTGTTTAAACTGCTTTGCTGTAAGTGAATTCTATCCCGCTATTGCTCATGCATAGATCAAGGCCACAAGTTACATGTTGAAACACAGCCCAGGCAACCCAGACAGCAATGCCCGGTCTCCTCCCTCACAAGTCCTTGGAAGTAAGCAACAAGGCTTTAACCACTATGCAGGTGCCAGCTAGTCTCGCTGGTGCGGCAGAAACGGTAGGAAGGAACATTAAATGGCTTGAATTATGATCTCTTTTGCGGCCCCCCTTCACTGAGCCCCTGTAGATCGAGTTGACCTCCCGCACATGAATAGAAACTAGAAGATAGTGAGGCCTGGAATGTGTCTCTCCCCTGCACGCAGCTTGCTTCTAAGAACAAGAGCATTATGTTCCCTAAAACAAAGAATTGTGTCTGCAACCTTCGCAAATTGCAAACTGTTGCTGAATAAATGTCTGAGGGTGTCATATTCGTCATATTCGTCAATCATCGAAACCATTTCAAAGGAAATCCATTATGGGCGGTATTGAATATGTCACTACTGATAATGAGATGATTGTTTTGTATATATGTACCTGTTGTAGAATGCTCGCTCTCTTGCGTCCCACGGGGTCTGGAGTCACACGTTGCGGGACGTGAGACCCAGTCGGCCGACTGAGACTATTTGCTTTGCAATAAACCCTAGATTTTTGGAATTGAACCTTGTGTCTGGCGTATCAATTCGTGTGTGGTGATTGTGTCTTGTTTCCATACACGAGGGCCCCGTAGGGGCCCCATCAATGGTACTGCGCACTGTTGACTACAACCAGTGAAATGGTGATGGACATGTGTCTCTGTGATGTGCAATTACATTACATGGCAACAGGCAGCCACACCTATCCACATACAAGGCTGCAGCCACACACCAGTGTTGTCTTGGTACAGGGACTGGAGTCAATGATAACATGCTGTAAGTTTGGGAAACAGGAAATAGTCACAGGTGAGGTATGGCTGTAAGAGGACCTCATAGGCAATGGGCCTCATTACGACCCAGGCGCTAAGTGGTTAACGGCGCCGTAAAAGGCTACGGCACCGTTAACCACTTAGCGCCTTACTACAAGGTCCCTTTGCGGGACCCGACCTGAACGGCTGGTCTGGACCAGCCGTTAAAGTAGGGACCCGCAAAGGGACCTCGCAGGCAATTACGGTACCGCAATTTGCGGTACCGTAATTGCCGCCTTCCCCATTCCCATTGAGCCCTATGGGGCAAAAATGGGAATGGGGAAGGGCCATGGTGAAATGGGGAAATACCGCCCCACCAACCTAGGAATGGGGCGGTATTTCCCCATTTCACCATGGCGGACTCGTTACAACACCGGCACCAACCATGGTCCTAATAGCGCCATGGTTTAGCGCCAGCGTTGTAATGAGGGCCAATGTCTGTGAAATAAAGGGAGTAAGTTAATGGAGTTGTAGATAGGAACATGGTATAGTGACCCACAAAAGGGAGAGGGGCGTAGGCCCATGGAGTGTGGGCTGAGTGGGGGAGGGTAAAACGGAGCAGGCATCACAACATTTTTCCTGTGGATTCATTGCCATTGGGGCAGCGGGGATGTGTACAGTTTGAACATATGCACACTCACTCAAGGTACGCCATTAAGTGTGTTCTGTGTCAGCTTGAATGGTCTATGTGGCATGGCAGCACAAACGCACATGTGTGAAAAGAGATTCAATAACCTGCATGGCATGAAGTGTAACCAGGATTTAAGACACATGCACATGTCTAGCAGAGCAGAGTCACTCACATCAAGGATGCAGAAAACAACTGTGCACATTGTGGTATCATGTTGCAGATGTTGGGGGGTGCTTGTGGGGGATGAGTAGTGTCACACAGACATGTTCCACTGATGTACACCACATGGTTTGTATCCACTATTGTGTCCACTGGACAGTAGTCAGTCCACTACATGACATGGTTTACCCAGGGCAGTCATTCCAATGCAGCCAGATGTGCACCACAATTATACATCTTAGTGATGCATTACTTCACATACTCAGGATGAACAATGTTGGTCACTCACCGGATGTGTCCTTGTAATTTTCCAGGCCTCCCGCAGCTCGCACCTGCTCCTGTAGTATGAATTGGCTCATAGCCTCTTCATGCTGTGTCAGCTCCTCCTACTCTGGTGATCCCGCTCCAGTTGTCTAATCAGAGGCCAGGTTGACACTCAGCTTGTGCTTGGTGCGACGGGTGCGATAATTCCAGCGCTTCACTACCTGGGCAGCAGTGCGCTTCTCTAACCTTAAGGCATTGATCTCGTCCGTGACATGCTGCCAATGCACCATATGCTGAGCAGTTATATGGGTGCTTCCCGGATGCAGGCACATGTCACGGTGGTGAATGGCCATGTAGTTCATGAGGATCTGGAGTTCTTCATCATGGAAGTTCTTTTTCCTCAACGTGCCAGTGTCCTGTGCCGTGTTATAGGGTTGAGACTGTTCCTGCTGTGCAGGCTTTCCCTTCTTGCCATGCGTGGCATGAGGTGTTGGTGCCTCCCCTGTGTGACTGGGACCACTTTGGGGTCCAGATGTCGGACCAAAACTGGCCTGGGGCATGGCTTGACCCCCTGGGGCAGCTGCTTCCACAGCAGGTCCCTGACCCCCTGGGGCTTGGGAAGCTGCTTCCACAGCACGCCCCTTACTCATTTGAGCTGGGGCAGCTGCTTCCACAGCACATCTCTTACCCTTTTGGACTTGGGCAGCTGCTTCCACAGCACGTCCCTGACCCTCTGGGGCTTGGACAGCTGCTTCCACAGCACATCCCTGACCCTGGCCCCATATGCCCCCTTTCAATCATGGAGCCTTTCCACTTTCCACAGGTGCAACTGAAATATGGAAGGCACACTAAGTTATTTTCCTGGGCATTATGAGTGAGGGGGCAGTCTAAGGGAAGTTAGACATAGTTCAGTGGTCCAGCAAGGCTCAAATGTACACCAGACGTGGATAGTATGGTACACGTAATGTACAGGCATCCGAAAACTAACAAATGCGTATGCGATACCAGGATAGCTTCTGAAATAAGAAAAAAGCATTACGCGATACAAAGTGCCAACCACCAACACAAAAAATGCAGATGCAAAACCAGGAAATGTAAAAATAGTGGTATGCGATACACAGGGGCACCCAGAGATGAAACAAATACATACACCACTCACCATTAACCTTGCAAAAATCAAAAGTAAATGAACGTATGTGCCGAGGCAAAGCCCCCCCCAAAATAACAAGTATGTGCGTTCCATGAATTGAACGGAATGCGTGGTACCCCAAAATACGCGTTTACTATACTCGTCCATCTCCTCCCCTTCACATGCATTATAAGAGTTACTTTCCATGTCCTTATGTATTCCCGACTATGGCATGGTCAACGCCTGCGAATACCGCGTGTCATGTAAGTTACGTGCTGAGGGCCTTTCCTCTGTTTTCGTGTGTCCAAGCTTTTCTCTGTTTTTACGTTTTAACACACAAAGGGCCTCATTCCGAGTACGGCGCTAACCAATGGCGCTATTAACGCCTTGGTTGACGCCGTACCCGGACCGGCAGCGCCTTGGTGGTTTGCGGAATTACCGCCCCATTCCAAGGTTGGCGGGGCGGTAATTCCCCAATCCCCATTTACCCTTCCCCATTCCCATTCTTGCCCCATAGGGCATAATGGGAGTGGGGAAGGCGTCAATTACGCCACCGTAAATTACGGTGGCGTAATTAACATCAAGGTCCCTTAGCGCCATGGTATTTAACGCCTGCTAAAAGCAGGTGTTAAAAGCACCATGGCGCTAAGGGAACTCGGAGTATGGCGGTAAGGGATTACCGCCACCGCTCTCGTTAGCGGTGGCCGCTATCCCTTACCGCCATACTCGGAATGAGGCCCAAAGTCCCTTCACTCTGTTTCCGGCTGCCTTCATTGCGAGACACGGAAGACCCATGCTCCTGCCTCCATTCCATGTTACCTGTCTCCTCCTGCCTTGTGCTTCCACTAACTTTGCCATCTGCTATACAGTGTGTGTGCCTGCTGCCAACCTGCACTGCGTTTGGAGTGCCTGCTGTCCATCCATTGCTTATGCTCCTGTCTCCTGCCCTGTGACCACCTCAGCTGCTTTGTTGGACTCCCAGCATGCCATTCCACCACCACCGCTCCACAGCCCATCTCTAGGACCACCTTGCCCACCCACACCTGCCTCGGGCGGGTGTTGCCATGTCAGCACCACCATCATATGACCAGCGTGCCAACCCCATGGCAGCGAGGCAGAGGGCTGTCAACTTCAGCGTCAGTGAAAATGGCATCTTGGTTGTTAAGGTTCTGGAGCACCATGACGCCCTCTTCAACCCAGTGATGCAACGCAGCAAGGAAGGACGTCAGCAGACCTTGGAGGAGATCACGGATGCCATCAACACGGAGGAGGTGGCAGTCCGCATATTCAAGATTGTCTATAAGCGATGGGAGGATCTGAAATCCAGGAGCCACAGCAAGGCCCTGTACTACATCAAGGTCAGTGCTACCGCGGAAGGGCACCGTGCATGCAGGTGCAGGCCTTCGAGCAACAACATGCGGGTCCTGGACAGGTTTTATCCAGCGCTGCATTCCCAGGTCTGCGAATTACAACAGCGTCTGGAGTCGACAGGTGAGTAGGCATGTGGTACACTGCTTTACAGTGCATGTGTGTAGACCCCCTAAGGCATGCAGCAAGTATGTTTCTGAGACGGTTGTCTGCACGCATGCCCCAGACATTGTTCCCTTTGTGTGCATTCAGACAACTGCGGTTTTGAAATGTGCTCTTACTTGCATTTTGTGTTGTAGTACTGTCTTGCAGGCCGTGCACATGCAATGTTACTTGTGCCTGAGACGTACCAGGATGGCAAGTGTGCCAGTTGAGGTAGTGTTGCCCACATCATGTTCATGCATGCTGCTCATGTGTATGTGCCCACAATGGGAATGTTGGACTGGGCATCACTAACGCCTGGATGTGCATTTCGGGTGTCTGGCTTAATCACTTTGAGGCATTACAGTTCTAAATACTCTGATGTCATTGTTCATGTCGCTGTTTGGGCACTCTGAGTTGATGTGTGTGAATGATATGTGTATGTGCTTGGTGCTATGGCATGCTCACATGTGCAATTGATGCTTGTGTGTATAGCATATGCAGTTGATTGGTTGTGACAGTGGCATGTAGTTTGATGTGATTGTGTGGAGTGATGGCCAGGCAGTTGTCTGCATGGCCATGGAGGGAGTGGTGCAAGTATGGTTGACCACTGGTGGCCATGATTCAACTGTGTGTCTTGCACACAGTGTGTCCATGGCGGTGGCTCGCCACTTTTCTGCTCCAATGCTTTACGTGTGTGTACATCCTTCCAGTTAGCTCCTTGCCCACACATGTGCTATGTCTTCTATGTTTGCGCATCCAGTTGCAGTTGGGTCAGGTTGACCTTCCCCTAGGGTCATGTATTAATCTAGGTATGTGTCTGTGCAATGCCACATTGTGCTCCGTTTACATGGGGATTTGTCATGTATGTCTTTCACATCGTGCCTGGGTTGTTGTGTCTGCATGTATGTGGATTGCATGTCCATGTGTTTGGGTGTTGAGGTTAATGGTTGTTCATTTGATAAGTCATGCTGTGAATGTTGGTGAGGCTGCATCGGATTTGGTGCAGTACACTGATGTTGCTGCTCTGTGTCTTCTTTTCCACAGTTGCATCTGATTAAGAGGGTGATAGCAGTTCTGTGGAGCATGGATGCAGGGATGACTCCACCAGAGAGGTGCAGGACCTAGCTACGCCCTCGTGCAACCTCATTTTCGGGGAGCGATGTGGCTGTGGCAGTTCCAGTGACATTGGGCATGGCTGCTGGGCATAAATCCAAGAAGTAGAAGGTGTGAGGGTCCTTTTCAGCAGCGGTGGGCCAGCCAGGTGATGCCACAGAGGGGCCACCCATGGGGGAAGATGCCCTGGAGTCATCCAGGTTGATGGAGGGGGAGGTTGAGGAGGTGGCTGTTGCAGCCCAGCCTTGGGGTCAGGTGGTGGTGTTGAGGTGGGCGTGCTTGCTGCAGTCCTGTCCCAGGGGCATGAGGCCGTACAGGCCACTGTGGAGATGCCAGTGCACAATCCTATCCCTGGGCCATCAAATGCAGCAGTGTGCGCCTGCCAGCAGGCCTCCATCAAGATTGACATTGCCTTGTTGGCTGGTATGTCCACCTATACCGATACCCCCTTACCATCTGGTGTGTCCATACAGAATTATGTGCTGCCCCTGCTGGCCGGGTTGACGAGGTGGACAGGTATCATTTGTGATGATGGGAAGGCTACTCGTAGTCTGCTTGCCCATCATCACAATGAGCTATACCGCGTTGTGGCCTTGCTTGCAGCAGGCCTGTTCCCTGGTGGACTCCATGGGCTGTTCACTGCTGCAATCACCCTGTCGTCTTCCTCCTCTGTGCACCAGTCGTCCTCCAGGGTGCCTTCTGGCCAACATACCAACAGGGCCTCCTGTGCACCAGTCCCACCCACAATGGCCTGTCTGGTGGAGCTCACATCCCTGTCTGTGGTGGGAGACCCAGGCACAGCAGCAGAGGTGGTCACTGTGCCTACCCAGGCACTGACAGGGTACAGGCAATGGAGGGATAGCAGGCACCTACGAGCAGTGCAGGTGCAGTACCCCCCACACAATCATCATCAAGTCAGAGGGCGTATCAATGCAGCATGCACCGTGCACAGCGGCAGCAGGTGGCAACAAGGAGGAGGCGTTCAGTCACAGGGCATAAAACACCAGGGCGGCAGGTTGCACCTTTGGGGCAGGAGGATCACGTGGCTATGATGCCGGCTATGTCTTCCGTGTTCAGAGGCTGTAAGAGGTGGCTGATGGCAGAGTGGCAGCGGGCAGGGGAAGCAAGAGTGATGGTGGCCAGGGCTGAGGTTGCGCTGCAAGGAGGGGGGCTGCTATATTTCAGGGCACTTGAAGGTCAGTGTAGGAGACTGATCAACAAATGCTTTCTACCCTGCAAGCCTTCTGTGAGTCTATGGATGCCCACCTGATGGAGGAGGATGTGTTGTGCAACTCAGCCCTGGTGGACAGGTTGGCTGATATTGGAGATGAGGACTAGCCGGCTGCCTTTGTATACAGTTGTTTAGTTGTAGGTTTCATTTCTTGTTTTCCTTTTTTTCCCCGGACTACTATAACTTTCGTTCCCTGTTTTTCCTGTATATAGTTCTTTAGGTCTAAGGTTATTTGTGTTTATTTTATATGCACATGGGCGACTTGGACCTTCATTTTCTTTTATTAAACAACTTTGTTTTTGTAAATTCAAATTAATTATGGTGATATTCCACGCTTTATGAAGTGCATTTGTGTGTCTGCAAATTTCATTTTTGACATCTCAGCCAGTGCTTTTCTCCATTGCAGGTCATGTGTGTTGTAGTGTGCCTGTGTGTGTGGCTGTTCCTGTGATGGTTGCACGTGGACGGGTTGACTAGCGCAAAACATGTGGGGGTGGGTACATCATTCAACTGGGGTTGCACAGGATGTTTGAAATTGCATTTACATCTGCTGTATCAATGTCTATTTGGCATCATTGTGGTTGTGGTGTAGGGTTTGGGTGTGTGTAAAATGATCTACATCCATGTATGGTTGCAGTGATGTGCAGATGTGTTTATTGAATTTTGTTTGGATACGTTTGTGGAAGTCATGCCACAGGTTTCTGTGTGTTTACAGAGTTCAACATTGTTTTCATTTCAGGTCCACTTTAGTTCATGTGTACCCTTTGCAAATGCTTGGGAATGTGTATGTGCACAATCTATTCACTGACAGTTTATTTGGCATTGTGGTTGCTGCATTGTGTGGTGATGTCAGTGTGGATGGGTTGCCTGGTCACGTCACTTGCACATTAGTTTGTCATTGCTTTGCCACTCCCATTTCACGCACACACGCAAACCAGCATGTGCAGTCATGCACTGCCTACTTTCATTTGTGTTTCTCCCCCTCTACCACTGCAATGCAGTAGCGAGCCAGGTTTGCTCTTTCGGTGTGGCAGCACACTTTTCCTTTCTCAGTGACTCATGCACTCTCTGACTGACCTCCCATCACCCATGCATGGGCCTGTCACGCTATTGTTCCCTGACAGGGATTTTGCCACCCCTTCCACCTGGGTCACTGATGCTCAGGCTGTGCCGTGCCTGGCCATTATTTGTGGATCTGGCAGATTTTTTGGTAGGTTTACTTCTGTCGTGGGCACACATTCAGTTGGTGTGCTTTGATGTCTTGGCAATGTGCCATAGGCAACATGCACTTGCACTTGGCATTGCATTCACTTGTAACATATGTATGAGATGGGCAGATACATGTCTGGCCGGGTGTGTCAGCAGATGCTCCAGTCCTGGATGGATCTCCAGTGCTTCCTGTTAATCGTTTTTGCGGTGGACATGTTGGTGGTCCACTTCATGGTGCTGGCAGACCACAGAGGTTCAGGTGAGCTGCATACATGCATTGCACAGGTATTATGGGAAACTGTCAGGGGCTGTCTGGCGTGATGTTGTAGGTGAGGGGGGCTGGTGGGTGGTGTCTGGACTTGAGGGGGCTGACTTTGGGCAGTGGCAGAGGTGAGGGAGGCTGGTGCATGGTGTCCAGACTGGAGGGGCTGGTGGGTGGTGTCCAGACTGTAGGTGGCTGCCTGGGGTGATGTGAGAGGTGAGGGGGGCTGGCTGGTGGTGTCCAGACTGGAAGGGGCAGATGGGTGTTGTCCAGATTGGAGGGGGCTGGTGGATGGTGTCCAGACTGGAGCGTGCTGCCTGGGGGTGGTGTCACAGATGAGGGAGGTGTGGTGATGGGAGTGTACTTTCAGGGGGCTCCCTAGCATGATGCCAGAGATGAGGGGGGCTGGCGGGTGGTGTCCAGACTGGAGGGGGCTGCCTGGGGTGATGTCAGAGGTGAGGGGGCTGGTGGGTGGAGTGAAGACTAGAGGGGGCTGGTGGGTGGTGTCCAGACTGGAGGGGGCTGCCTGGGGGTGATGTCACAGAAGAGGGAGTTGTGGGGAGGGAAGTGTACTGTCAGGGGGCTGCCTGGGGTGATGTCAGAGGTTAGGGGGCTGGTGGGTGGTGTCCACACTGGAGAGTGCTGCCTGAGGTGATGTCGAAGGTGATGTCGAAGGTGAGGGGGGCTGGTGGGTGGTGTCCAGACTGAAGTTGCTGTTGGGGATGAGGGGGGCTACTCTGTGGTGTCTGGCCCAGAGTGGTTGATGTGCAGTAGAGGTGTATGCGGGCAGAATGTGTGCCTAAGAAGCGCTTTCCGGAAACAGTGGTGGCAGCAGTTGCTTTGAGGCCGAATGTGTTGGGCTCACATAGTACACGACAGCAAAAGAAGGCACAAGCAAAAGCGTGCTACGTTAGTGTGTAGCAGTTCCAATCCATGGCTTGAATAATGTGCAATGTATTACTCTACTCAATACTAATAGTATTGACCGTGAGAGCAGAAAAGCATCGGCGTATCTTGCCTTAGTTCACAACTTCTGACACGTAGGTCACATATACCTCATTATAGTAGGTGCATGCATCCACTGAGCTATCTTGCTACCTGTTTTGTAATTGGGAATACTACCCATGACTTAAGTCCTACAATTTCATTTTGGTGCAAGTTTATGGGGCGTGTGAGCGTTCTCACCTTCTGCTGTGATATATACTGCATCGTGGTGGCTGCTATTAAGTGTTGCTTTCATGATTTTAGAGCTACTTTGGTGGGGTGAGGGGCTGGGAGGTGCATGCAGTTTCCGGACTGTCTTGCCTTTGCTGCTTCCATACAAAGACAATGGGCCTCATTACCAGTATGGCGGTAAGGCAACAACAGCGCCAGTATCGCTACAGGCACTATTGCTACCGTACCGCCATACAAGGAGTTCTGCTCGCGGGTGCCCTTGCAGCCACCAGGTTTTACCGGGTGGCCGTACCGGCACCCTCAAGCAGAACTTGATGGTAGCAATGGTACCATTAATAACGGTTCCGTTGCTACCACCCTCCCCATTGAGCCCTATGGGGCTCAAGTGGGAATGGGGAATAATTTTTTCCGGCGCCCAGAAAAGGGCAATTAACGGGTCCGGCAAGGTCATAATGACCCTTTTCTGGGCGCTGGAAAAAAAAAAACATAACGGCGGCAGGCGTGCCTGTACTACAGGCATGGCTACCGCCCACCTCGTAATGAGGCCCAATATATTATGCTATGTACTGCTAGGCTTTGCTGCCCAAACCTCTGACTGCCATCTTAAGCTATGTTGTGTTATAATACGTGACAGTGTAGTATGTCATGCTATGTTTTTATGCAATGTCATTATATTCCACATTCCATGATGTGCAATGCCGTTATCATAGGCTATTCAATGCTATATTATTGCGCTATGTTATATTAGAGCATGCTATGTTATGCGTTGTTATGCTTTGCTATGCTACACATGCTATTCATTGGGCCTCATTATAACAGTGGCGGTACAGTGATAACGGCGCCTTTATCACTGCACTGCCACATTACGAGTTCTGCTCGCGGGTGCCGCTCTGCACGCCTGGTCCGACCAGGCGTGCAGAGCGGCACCCGCAAGCAGAACTGGATGGTAGCAACAGTACCGTTATGAACCGTACCGCTGCTATCATCCTCCCCATTCCCATTGAGCCCTATGTGGGCTGAAATGGGAATGCGGACGGACCGGCTCCGGGTCCCGCGAATGGGGAATTACTGGGCCCGCCAAGGTCGGAATGGCCCGGTAATTTCCCTTTCGCAGGACCCGGAGCCGGACCCGAGTTTGGGGGTAGCCATGCTGGTATAAACGGCAACGGCATGGCTACCTCCAACCTCGTAATGAGGCCCATTATGTCAATATACGATGCTGTTTTTCAGTTATATAAATGCTTTTTTAGAGCATCTGTCGCTCATTAGCACAGAGACAGCGTTTTAGTAGTTTTTTTGTGTGGAGATGTTAACATAACTATGCACTGAGTGGGACAAGAGGGCGCAGGGCGGTGGAGTGAGCCTGGGGAGGTCGAGCAAGTTTAGACTAGAGGCTAGCCAGACCAGGGGTGGGAGGAGGAGGGGTAGTGACTATTTGGATTCCCATTGCGTATGTGTGAACACACCTACACACGCACATCCTGCATAGTGTATATGTTGGCACTGCCCTATTTCCGTGGGTGCGTGACGTTGTACCTCTATTTAGTCGCCAGCTCTAACTTTCATCTCACACTGCAGTTACTTCCTTGTGAATGCCCAGCTCCTTCCTTACTTGAATGCATTTTCCGTCACTTTTTCTGCTGGCAGGTGCCGCGTCGGTGTGCAGTGCTTGCCACACTTTCTGTGTCGAAGTGAAACGTTTTATTCCTACTCACGGGGCTCAGCTGCTAACCCATCTATATCAGCAAAGGGCTCATGCCTGATGTCGCCTCTCGCTGAACGGCACCTTCAGCTGTACTCCATGACTCCACTGTCCACGTCCAGGGTGGGTCCCTAGAGCCACCACCCTCCTGCAGTGCTGCTACTGTACTCTGCCCTCCAGGCAACAACCTTTGTCCAGTGACCCGAGCCATGGGCCTCTTTGCCCTCCTGCTGCCAGACGCGCAGTGCCCGTGCATGCCTGGCCTGCACAGAAAAGGAGGGCTGGGCTGACTGGCAGCAGTCTACCCAACCATGATGCAGGCCTTGAACCATGATGCAGGCCTTGAACCATGATGCAGGCCCAACCATGATGCGGGTCAGGAACTGGCATGCAGGCACTTCACGCCCTGCCACACATCACTGTCAGCCCTTTGCCCTATGGCCCACATCATGGTTGGGCTTGATGCAGCCAGCACGGACTGGCGGTGTGGAACAACGTTTGACTACACTGTAGTGGAGTGGACCATCGCTCGGTGGACCTCACCCTCTTAGCCTCCCTCTTCCCATCTAGCAGCTATTCACCAAGCACCAGGCAGCACATCACACACGTGGTGCTGCAGCTGGCGTGACTGATAAAGAAAATGGCACCCATAAAGCGGCCTGTGCTGGCTTTTCTTCATTTTCGAATTAGCCACGCGCCTCATTCCAGCATTGTGATTGGATGATTGCCTGGGGTTGCAAGGGATTCGCAGGGGTCGCAACTTAACCGCCAGGGGGTTGCACTTGCGACCCCTAAATGACGTCCCTGGCCACCACCCATTCATAGTGGTTCCTGTGAACTGGACTGCAATTTATGACTATTTGCAATGGAAATTAAGGCTACTTAACAACATATTAATACCTGAGAAACTGAAATGTTGGCTGGTTACACTATATTTAACCACAGGCATCAAAAATATTAGCCTAATGTTTGAATGGAGGTCTTTGATCGTTTTTTCCGTTAGCTGTTTAGAAACCTATGAATCGTAATTGTCAATGTATATTTCATTATACATTCAAAGTATTTTTCTGTATGGAGTTGTATTTTTTCAAACAAGCTCTTCCTGATATAATCCTCTATCATATTAATAATTGTCTAGTGTTTTTTGTGTGTGGTAGATATATCGCTGTATTCCTTTAATTGTTGTAACTACTTATGTTTGAATATGCATCTAATTGCACTTAAAGTAAAAGCGAAATCTATTTGTATACGTTTAATAAATAAAACTGATCATAAAATGACGTGTTACCCGGAGATATCATGTTAGTCCATGGCATCACTGCATATCTATTCAGCAAACGCAAGCTGTCTTAGAGGCCAAAACTGTAACCTCATAGCTGCAAGGGCCGAGCGCACAGGCAGGCGAATACTGTGGAACATTTCCAAAGAATCCGCCGCCACAAGCTTGTGTGTGAAACTCTGAACCATTGACTAGAGCCAAAGGTCAACATTCGCCCGTGAACCACAGAAGGAAAACACAGTTGCAGCTGCCACTCAAGCTTTTGCTGCGTGAATGTCACAGCAAAACCCCATGTATGCCACCTCAAATTAATAGTTCTCTTCAAATCAAACATGTACTAGCTCCATAACAGCTACATGTGCACCACTAAAACACAATCACAGCCCATGTCACTATAAAATAAAACAATTCATACAAGTTCTGTTTTCTTTTGTTAAGAAACCTTCTGCTTTGTGCCCATCACCCCACCAGTTGTCCCACGTAGCCCAGACCATCTCGAAAATGGCAAATGATGTAACCAACTGGGAGACACAGACCTCGGTATGCCGAGGAAATAGAAATGGAGAGGGCGAGAGGGTACTGCAGGAGTAAGGATAAGAAACCGGTATTCTAAAATTTGTGAAAGATACAAGTGGGCTGAGTTAGAGAGTATGTGATTGTAGTAGTTGGGATGCATATGTAAATATTGTCAGTGGATCCGATGGGATACTGATAATTTAAAAAAGCAACATTTCACATTTTGTGATAAGATGTTTCAGCAATGGCAGCTTCCAATACTTCTAGTATTTTTATGGTGGTACTAGAATTAGTAGGAATATGGTTGTGTGATGCTCACAAGATAGTCACAGATGTGCTCTTTAAGTGTGGAGGCTTTGTTGCTAGATAATACTTTTGGAGGTTCCCTGCCAATCTCTAGGGAATTAATCAGAGAGCTGCATACATTTGAATGCAGAAAGCACACACATGGAAAATGGGACTAGGGAAGATAGAGTGGCCCTGATCCTTCCAGAGCTAAACCTGCATGGCCTCCCATTGAGGGTGGAATCACTAATGAATATTGTGGGTGTAATGCTGTTAGGTGCATAGATGAAGCTATTACCTTGGAATGAGGACTTATCTATCCTAAGTGTGAGGTCTCTGATATCCATTTTTTTTATTTCCTTTATATTCAATGTTTGAACTTGTACACAGTTGTGTTACAAAAAGATTAAAACATGAATAATAAACAGTCATCTATTTTAAAACAGATAAAATACTTTCCTTATTTTAACACAAAAAATATACTTATCCATTTATTATGACTGAGTCAGGTGATGAACTGGATATCACTGAAGCATACAGTTTCCCAGAAGAGGGGGCATATGCCCCGTTTCAGTGCCGGGGTGCAGACAATCAACAGTGATTGGTGTTTTTAACCATTAGGAAATACTGTGCAATGTTTAGATGAAACCACCAGCAGGCATGAACAGTGAAATCACCTTTGGGAGAAAGAGATGTAAGGTTTTCAATCACCTCCAATATCTTCAACATACTCAGTGAAATGGTATCTTTGAGAAAAGTATTAAGCACAGAGCCGAGATTGTCAGCACAAAAGGACCAATTGACCCTCGCCGAGAATCTGGAAATGTGGGTCAGAAGGGCTATCTGCCCTTGAATAAAATTAGGTATAGGAGTTGGTTTTGCAGTGTATAGATGCAGCATTGATGAAAGTAATATGCATTGTGAAATCTGTCAAATGTACACTTTGAAGGATAAAGACAATATTGAAGAAATGTTTGTACATTAGTGGTAAAGCAACTGCTTCATAACCACTGTGGCCAAGCGTGTAGAGAAGCAATAATTCTGTATAATCGCAAGTGGTGTAAGAGAGATACAATGCAGTAATAGGAGATGAATTGCACAAGCCAGTCCAAATGTCTAAGGAATATGAAGCCTAAAAATCCTTTGTGTGTGTTTCACCTCTACAGTATTTCTGACACTGTGACATAATGTATTTGTTCAGAGATGCTCCAGGCTGTGGCAGGCTTCACATGTTCACTGATGATCCATGCTGTCTTACCAATCCCCTCTGGCAGATGCATCACACTCATTTCTTGAGTGAGTGGCCACTCAGAGGGCACTGATATGTATACGATGCAAGGTCTGTGGTGACTGGTGAACATTTTCTGTAAAGGGACATTGCCATCTCCTCTGAAAGAGCAAGAGCAACTGAGTGCAGTGAGGGAGCCCTGAATAATATAGGCAGGATCAGGGATATTTGGTAGGTTGTCTTGCTGAGAATAATTTGAGTTATGAGAACACATTGTGCATTTTCAGCATAACGTTTAGGAAAATGGGGTTAAAAGCCACATCATTTATAATTGGTTCTCTAGAGTAACATAGTAACAAATCCAATAGATGACAGTTCACAGGAGTATTTTACAACATTTTCATGATGCCTGTGTCGACAATATATGCCAGCACTGTCATTGTAAATCGCTTTTATGAAATTGCAACCACAATATATACCAGAATTGCCACAGTAATCACTAAATGAAGAAGCTGCATCCACAATACATGTCGGCTTAACACTGTATATCATTTTTCATGAAGCTGTGCCTACAATAAAATTATAAAGCTGCACTCACAATACATGGCAGCATTCCTTGTGTAAATCACTTTGATGATGACACACCCATGATATACACTAGCGTTGCTACAATAGATCACTTTTATGAAGTTGCACATACAATATATGGAAGCATTGCCACTTTAAATCACTTTTGTGAAGCTGCATTAAAATATGCCATCATTGCTACTGTAATTCACTTTCACGATGAAGTACCCGCTATATATGCCAGAATTCATACATTAAACCACGTTGAGGTTTCACACCAATTCATGCCAGTATTGCTAGTGTAAATCACCTGGGTGAAGCCACACCCACAATATATGCCAGCATTGCCATGGTGTATCTCTTTCATGATAGCTGCACGCACAATATATGCCAGTATTCCCGCTATAAGCCATTTTTATGATGTCCTGCCCACAACATATGCTGTATATAATGTTCATAATGCAGACCCTGCACACCCTGCAAATAAACATGCATGCATCACATTTGGTGTGCAAACATACACCCCCTCGTGTGGCCCATGTGATATCCCAAGCTGGTTGGTTAGCAACCTATGGTCTCCAGCATGGTGCTCACTCTCTCACTCTTTTGTGTATTTCTTTTTTTAAAAACAATATCTGTCCTTAACCAATTAAAGCACACACATCTCATCAGGAGGCAGGTGAGGCATATCTGGCATGGAGGAGGGACCCAAGAGGGAAACCTCACCCCTTTAGCCTTTTGGCTTCACCACTGGTTCCAGGCTACGTAGGCATAAACACCTCATTCAGTTATCCCCCCAAACTACAAGCCAGTCATTCATATATATACAGAATATAAAGCAGCTTATCACGTGTCAATGGCAACCAGAAGCCACCAGTTAGCAGCTGTAATACACATGTTCAATACTACCCCATAATTTGTCAATTACATACATATTTTCTATTATATTATATATATTATATTATATTAGGCAGAGGACACATACATGCAATGCAGCCTAGACTACAGAAGAGGTTATGCAATGAAAGAAAGAACCCTGTGTGCAAAGTATATCAATATAAGAGTTTGTGTGAAATTCCTTTTTCAGAAAGTCGGTAGGCATTTCTGAAATTATACAGTTGTCACCGACAGGAATAGGCAATATATCGTACACAGCACTACTAAGACTATACAAGATGGTGCATTCAAGATCTTATGCGAATATGCAATGAAGTCATGTCGCAAATACAATAATCAAAAACGATCCCATATTGAGGCCTACCTGCTTCATTGTGAATATAAACCTGGCTTTTGGTTCAGTGTAGGGCCCATACTTTAGTTTCATGAAGGCAAATGCTGCACACAGAAGGCTAGAGAATCTCTGCCTCTTCAATTCAGCAATACTGCTGCCATGTTTCCATGGTTTTCCTTGCTTCAACAACATCATGCACTTTTATCAATCCTCAGGAAGTGCCAATCTGAAGTCCTTTATCTTCTGAATCCATTTTAAGTTCGAGCCCCAGAGCATAGAGCTACCTGGCCAAGCAGATAATTTCCACACAGCCCTCAGGAGAGGAATGAACATGTGAAAATGGGTCCAAGTGATGAACACTTCCAATTCCATTGCTGAAAGTGGTTCTTTTTCTGTAAAAACCGCTCCCACAGGCAAGGTGAACTGCAGGGGGTTGAAAATAATGAAGGAACGAGGAATAAGTCACGACAAAATGATTAATCTGAAATTAAGTCATAACATGCCTCCTTCTTCCTCTGTGGCCACAGCATTAACAAAACAAGGGCAACTCATGAATTCGACCCTGAGGGCAACAAGTGGAAATGCCTCTTCGCGGTAAGATGGCCACCTTCTCTTTATTCCACACTCTTACCCGTGCAAATTCACAGAACTTCCCAGATCTTCTTGCTCAAACATCTTCTTCAAAAACTTTGAAGCCCCTTTCCAAACAAACCATGGCAATCTCACTTTCACCTCACTTCTAGGGACGATGGGATTATTCTTGCAATGATTCTTCGGATCATACCATATCTTTGCTGGGACCGCCTGTCTGCCACCCTCTCATGCACTCTGCTGAAATCTGAATACGTGACGGTGGATCTTTCCATCCAACCTTGGCACAGGTGTGTTGGGATTATGCCCTCTGATCATTTTAAACAGAGTCTCACCCGTGGTGCAGTGGGGCATTATTCTGCAATGAAACACCCTTTCCACCCTTTCCACCCTTTCCATCAACACACAAAACTAGTCTCCATCAATGTTAACGGCAATTCTAATGCAATCCATAAAGGTGTGATTGGATTGTTCAACACAGTCATTCCCTTTAAAAAGATACAGTGCCAAGAACTTCCGATACTCTCTTGATACTAATTGTGCTCCATTGTCCATGACTATTTTGCAGGAGAACCCTCCCCTCCAGAACAATGAGCCTGGTTACAAGTTTGGTGGTGCCACTTTTTTGAGCGGTAACAGAATTACTGCTGCATTTAACGCACTGCCAAACTACGAGTTTGGCCTTGAAGTTAAGGATTTACTTCCAGCATGATGCTGGAGGAAAATCCTCAATTTAAATGTCAAAAATCAGTGGATTTACAGTGGCAGAATTACCACTCTCAGTAAGTCTGCCAACATCCCCTTGGAGTCCTATGGAATCCAAAAATGGGGACTAACACTGCCATAACATAATTCGGAATCCTGTGGTAATTCCATGGGAGCAAGTGCCAGTAATGGTGACCGATTTTGGTGGTAATTCAGTGGATTTACTACCAAATTACTCCAAAACACAAAATGAGGCAGAATGACTTCAGGAACCTAACCAATCCACTACTACTAACACATATGAATCTCTTGCACCCTTAAATTGAGAGGAGCCAATGGGTCTAATGCTATCTCTTCCCATAGAATATCTGGCACTGCTGGAATAGTCCTGGATGGAACATTAGTCAGCAATACTTTGTCACTCTCTGCACCGCCACACTTCTCTTTTTCATTGCACCCATCAAGGCCACCAAGATTCTGTGGCAATCGAAGCCTTTGTTTTAGCTATACCAATACAATATCCCTAGTGTCCTAAAGCCACTACAGTTACATGCATGCCTTCAGGAACCACTAGCTTGTAACCTCTGCAGATATAGAGCCTCATTACGAGTTTACCAGTAACCCGCCAGTACTACTGGCGGGTTACTGGCAAATTTGCCTTGCTGTTACCAGCGCCCAATATCGCATTGTTACCAGGACATTACAGGTGCCGGCAATGGCAGTAAGTTCCTATTCCATGGAGTCCCATATGACTCCATGGAATGGGTTTGCCCCTTTCACGGGCACTGGTAGTACAGGCGCAGAGCAATACCTTTCCGGTAGGGGCCTGAACTTCCAGCTAGTCAGGCCTGCCGGTAGTTCACTGCAAAATTGGAGTGTGCCGGTCTGGTAAAAATGCTGTATCTGGCATTACCAGCATTTTTGACAGCATTTGTAGCGGACTGGCACACTCATACGAGGCCCATAGTCTCCTTGCAGACCAAACTCATTTTTGACTTTCCTGAAGTCTTTAATTTTTGCATTTTCACATTCTTGTTTCCAACCTCCTTCTCTACAACTCTTTACTATACAGCTCATCATGCTTGCAAGTATTTCTCTTCTCCTGCAGTGTAGGCGCTGACTACTAACCCCCAGTTAGGCAGCAAAAAAAGGCCTACAATTAAAGCACACTGAATTAAATGTGCAGTAGCGTTTCTAAACAGGCGTGCTGAGTTGTAAAAGGTGAGGTACCTTGTGCATTGCATATCACTACTTCACACTGTATAACTCTCCAATGTTATGAAACTGCACAATGATTTGCATGACCTTCACAGATATGAATGCCAACGCAAAGGAACGTTTTGAGCTTGGGTATACCATTAAAGGATTCCAGCAATATCACTTAAAACTCAAAATTTCCCTCCCAGTGTCTGCTATCAATTAACAAACCATGGAAAGTGTGCACAACAAAAGAGTGGAATTAAGCACCGAGGTCAGTAAACTTTATAGTGTAATCTCTTGTGTTGTTCTGAACACTAGCAGCCCTTTTCACTTTGCTTTACTTTACTTGTAGACAGAGGTGTGAGATCATGTATTCCCTTCTTTAAGTGGATGATACAAGAACACTGTCATAGATACAATATTTGCTGCCCTCGATTAGGGGGATTTAAGTGACAAATGGAGTAATACGCCAAGTTCTGCATTAGATATTTGAAATTAGAAAGCTATGCATTAGAAATGGTGCACTGCAACTAAGCCAGATTTACTGTGCATGTGTAGATAATGATCTCCCCCCTTTTTTTTCTTCCCCGTTCCTTTCTTTAACTTTGTATCTCTGAATGTGGTAATGGGGAGACTATTTATATGCCTATTCATGTTGTATTTAGTATGATTAAGTTGTAGGTGTTGGAATTAACGTGCAAAAAGAGGGTGCCTAAAAAGGCACTGAGAATTGATTACCCCTCACTACTTCAAACCTAGGGAAGGTAGAGATTGAGCGATTATAGTCACACAAAGTTTAACATAGCCCAGACATTTTTCACAAATCGGACAAACATGATACTAATTAGCAAACAAAGGCAAGCACAGCGAAACGAAGTACATACAAATATAATTTTAATCATATAAATGTTAACAACGAGATAAATTCATAAATTCATACATCAATGCATCAGATTGAGACACAAAACATCTGTCTAAACGTTATCTAGAGGTGGTAATAGAAATCTGTCACTGAGTCTAGCGGAACAAAGATGGATTTACAATCTTAATACTGTAAATCAAGGTTTGAACTCATCTGTTGAATGGAATAATCTGTTAACCTAACTCCATTCTGCTCCGTTTTATCTATTTAGAATTACCTTATTATTAACATCTGACTGTTACTTTAACTAGTCTCTAATAGTGGACATAAATACTTGGATGTTATTTGACCTATGTAATAATAAAGTGATCAAGTTATCTCATCTTACTTTAGGTCTTTTCCCAGATCTCTGTACCATATAGTCATTAGGCTCGGTCTATCTAATAGCTTCTTAACAAATGTCTTATAGGTTGCTCCGTGTATCAGCTTATGATACGTGTCTGAATTGCACCTTTTGTTGCAAATCATTTTGGTATAATAAACATTGCTTGTTTCTTTAACTCGTATCAATATTGTTGGGCAACATCAGCCGCGCTGTATAGTTATACCACCGCGTTATAATGTTATGCACCTTCAAGAAAGGCTGCAGAACACGTAGCGTCACATTTGTTGAAAGTCATGTGACCCCGGGTGACCAAGATGTATGGCTTGTGTTCTTGCATAAAGACGCATTTATAAGTGCCGCCTTTGCACTTTCCCAGTCGGAGTTGTGTTTTCACGCACGGCAGATGTCGGTGTTTCTTTTCGCAGAGGTAAGCTTTACTCCTTTCGGATTTGTTCGTACTCCGGATACTTTAATTTATACAGAACGCGCAGTTCTGCTTTCTCTTGAGACTGTCGCTTTGCTCTGGGTTTGCTACCCCATGCATTCTAAAGGGTTGCCTGTTTTGTTATTTTACAGAACAGGGATAGATACGCTTTTCCAACGGGTCTGGTCTGCATATCCACCCTGCACGACCACATAGCACTTTACCGTTGTTTTCTGCCATCCAGTGCCTTTGATTGTCAACACTTGGCAAGCTTTAGGAACCTTTAGATCTTCCATCGGCAAAATCGGATAATACAGCTCACTGAGGTACCTCCAGCTGGCCTCTCTCTCTTTTTTTGGGCGATTTTCTGCAGCCCCTAACCTTCCATATATTGGGTATAAGGGCCTGAATTTTTTCAGCTTGTGTTTCTTCATTGTTTCTATTTAGTAATTGGCTTCAACAACTCTTCAACCCAAGACACGAGTCCCATGGTATTCCACTCGGTCTCCCGTGTGTGATAGCTGCACACACAGAAGTAAACTATCCATTTGTGCGGATACCACAGATCTAATAGTAAGTCTTCCACTAATTCATCATTTGGTATGCTTGTTTAGTCTTTATGTGATTCAAACTCCCTTAGCATACGGGGTAGTCTGCTTGTTGGCTCCAAGTGTGGGCAATATAGACCTGAGTTTTTCTTTGAAATCAGTTGATCTTTGTCCAGCAATAGATGAATATGATACCAATCAAATAATGAATACTCTACTACATCTATAATGACTAATTGAATGTCCTTTAATGTATAGGACAAGGTGATCCTTGCCACTGAATTGACGATCCTAACAGCCAACGTGCTCCCAGACGTTAGAAAAGTAATTTTTAAGACGGATGAGATTTTTTCACCAACTCTGTCACGCTCTATGTAGAGATAACAAGTAAGAGATTGATTTTGAATTATTTGTCACACAATGTTATTAGGTCATTTGTTTGTCTTCTCTCCCCTTTCTTTTCAATTTCTTTTTAAGATTGTCTGTACAACCAACATTGCATATAATTAGAAAACTCTATGTATTGTCTAGCCTAATGTCACAGTGTAATTTGTGTTGATACTAGCAGGAGGCATATCTTCTGTATAAATTAGATTGTGGAATAGTTTTGCAGTTCTTGCTTCTCACAAGCGAACTAATTATGCATACATCTTTTTAGATCTTTTTAGATCCACGATGTTTCATCTACATCATACATAAGACTTAGCATGAAGAAATCATTTGTCCTGAAGATGGCCACAACACTTCCGAATGCACACTTGAGAAAATGTCTAATTCGTCTTTTGGCCGAAACATGTCGACACCCCATGTCTCTAATAATGTCTAAATATAGGCGTTATAGTTATATGAATCTTCTTTTTTGAAAATAGGGTTTATTGAATTACCCATTCTTTTTCCTTGTTTTTTTGTCTTAACGTTTAGACAGATGTTTTGTGTCTCAATCTGATGCATTGATGTATGAATTTATCTTGTTTTTAACATTTATATGATTAAAATTATATTTATATGTACTTCTTTTCACTGAGTTTGCCTTTGTTTGCTAATTAGTATCATGTTTGTCCGATTTGTGAGAAATGTCTGGGCTATGTTAAACTTTGTGTGACTATAATCGCTCAATCTCTACCTTCCCTAGGTTTGAAGTAGTTAGGGGTAATCAATTCTCAGTGCCTTTTTAGGCACCCTCTTTTTGCACGTTACTTGTCCCATTTGAGAATTGTTCCCCCATAAACAAAAAATTGGGACTTTGCCAACCTTTTTTTACCGGTGTTGGAATTAAGTCATAATATATTTGTATGTTGGTAAACTGAAAAAAAGTAGTTTAAAATAAATACATTAAAAAATGATCCTGTGTAGTCATTATATAGCCCAACTCCTATCTGGAGGGAAATTATATGTGTGCAGTATTATGCAGTAGGTAATTTTCTTTTTGTCTTGGTGCCATTTGTCATGATAGAACCAAAAAGAAATGTAATGTATAAGAAGTGGCTCATGTAGAAACTTGGTATCAAATTATGGACAACAATGCATTGTGTGCCACCACAATTACACATGTCTAGGAGGACTGATGGAAAGGCTATACCCTGAGTGAGGACCTCACATTTTGTGCATTGTTTTTTTTCATTGTTGATACACATTGCACTAATTGTGTGTTTACATATGTCGTATGCTCTCACCCATGATGCGTGATATGAACAAGAGTAAGTGGGTGGTGCTACAAAACACTGGTTTGAGACGGGCGATGAATTCAAAAATATGCTGGCTCAGTGACAAAGCCTCCATCACACTTGAATGTTTCTGTAGGATTTTTTATTTTGAAGAAAGAACACTTGCCTAATAAGCCACAACTGAAATCACTGGTGGACGTCCATGCTGTGTAGGCATCATAAAGTATGGCCCTGGACTTTTAGTCATCCTAGAAAGGACAATGGACACATCTGTCTTCCAGGAGAACATAATCTGTGGGGCTCTAGTGGCACATGTGAAAGGACTTTTGAAAACTCAGAATGAATAAGGACAATTAACCAAAACATTCCTCAGTTGGAGCATTCATGGACAGCCCAAGGCACTTTTAGATTGGGACTTCTTCTGAGCCACCACCCCTGAATCAGATTGAAAAAGGCTGTGTAAAGCTCAAAGGTTATTTGAAGTTTCTTCACAAAACCCCAAAGAAAACTAACAACAAGAGGCTTGGACAATTCTTTTGAAAGACATTGGCGGCCAGACAATTTGCCAATTGAGTAAGGTGATTGTAGCAGCCATTGAAACCAATGACACTGTGACAAGCATGGGAGTGTGGGCCCTCATGACACTCATGACTGATACCTTTCTACCTCACTACCTTTCTCCTGGGCAGGAAAACGACTGTAATGTTTCTGAACAGTGAACATGCCATTATCCTTACTTTTGGCAAATAAATAAGCCATAATAAATAAAACATTATGTCAAGTCTTTAATCAGCTATAATGCACTGACTGAGCAGTGCTGCCAGTGGTCATTAAACACCACCTGTTCCACTAACTGAACATTAAGCCCTCTGATCTCCTTGATTGTGCAAGGTGGCCATCCTGATGTCTTCAAATTCCTGTATCTTGGGGAAAGTTTGCAATCTAAGAAGTGGGGATATGTGTCAATAATATGTCAATTTTAAGTAAAGCATGAGAGTGATGTATCCAAATGTAGATTTGATGTTCAGTTTACAACTGGCTCCTGGCGAATTAACTTTATTGTGGTGGAGGGGACACATAAACAGTAGTTACTAATCCTGATTTATATTTGATTCATCACACAAACATTCCCTCCACAAGGAGTCCAATAAAATGGCATGCCTTGCCCAATAATCACAAAAATAGTGTGTAGGGTGTTCATGAAACAATACATCTGTGTTCACACTAATGCCTAGTGATGGACTATATGATAGATTGTGATGTGAGTATGGCATACTTCAGCCTTGGAGTAAGACATAATGTCAATTGGGATAGGGAGTTTTTGCTGCATTAGAATTCATCGAAGTAGAAATCATCAATGTTTTGCAACCGATTTTGCTTCAAATATATCTGGGGATAGATTTAGGTGAATATTTAATGTAGGAGGATTAAGGGGCGCTGCAGGGGTTCCCAGCCTGCATATATTTGCCGCAAAATCTTCCAGTTAAAAAACAAAAGATGATTTCTACTTTCTAATTTGAAGAAATCATGGTAATGCAGTCACATACATCTCTACCGCGCACTACATTTGATAAACGTGCCCATGCTGTGACTCCAAGACTATGTTACAGCAGTATACTGTGATATACTGGAATAGTTACTGGGTAAAAAGAAAACGCTTTGGCCTTGTTGATTCACTGAATTGTTATGTTCTGCTCCTTCAACCCACACTGGCAGACAAGCCTGCTTGACTTATATAAGAAACAACCTTCACCTGGGTGAGACTGTGACATGTTTTCATGGGATGTCCCAATGATAGGTTCAGATCCCTAGGATTTTATGTTTGTGTATAAAATGCCAGTGTCTAGGACAAGCCTGTATCCTGCGTCTATGCTAGTAGGTACACGAGATGTAGGCATTTTAGGCTTATTTTCACATTTTGTGTACTCTTCATGATATTATGGCGTGTTTGGTCTCTGGATCCCGTGCTTGACTACGCAGGCAGGTCTGCCAACCGTGCATACCTCTCAAAATGTCGATTTGCAGCTTCCTGGGATCTTCTAATTACACTTCTGGGATATTTAGGGGTAGACAAGATGGTCTTGGTATCCCCTAATTAGTGTAGGGGGCCTGTGCCAGTTCTGCTTGTCTTGGGGAGGTTGTCTGATGTGGCTGATTCCAGTCAAGCAAGGCAGACTCCCCATTCCAGCCCCGGCCCATATTCCACTGCCTCAGTGTGGCACCTTGCCCCTTGAGCCACTCCCCCAGCAGTCCACAGAGTAATGCGTTGGATTTCGTGATAGTGGGTAATCAGACATTGGGGCAGTTGTACTCTACTACGTCTTTGAATCCATGAAGTAGAGCAATGGGCCATGTGGTAGCCTGGGAAGCAACTAGACAGGGTGGTTGCAAGTGGGGTTTACAGTTACATGTGTGCTCATATCTAGTACAGGGGGAAGTGGTGGTGTGTCATGGGCTATACTGTAAGGGGGAAGGTGTCAGGTGTTGCTGCATTGGTCCAGGTGGGTTCAATAGTCATATCTAATGGGCAGAGTGTTGAGGGGAGAAAGGAGTGTTTTGGGGGACATTGCTGGTATGCCACCTAACAGGAGACATGAGAAGACTGAAGCCTGAGGAGAGCTTACAGTGAACATTCATTGACAAAGAGATGGTAGTGAAAGCTGAAGAATGAGAACAGATAGCATAACAGACAACTGTATTTTCTTTTAAGTAAAATAAAAACGCTCTAAAAGGGGGGGGCTGGTGGGCTATATCACACAAGAGAAGGTCAAGTGGGCTGTACATGTTGGAGTAATGTTCACTGTTCTAATGGTGAGAACTGCTGCCTCAAATAAATACTGTAATAGATTCAAAGTAAAAGGGCATTCTCCATGTTACTGCAAAACTAGTACTGAGAGGTGCAAGAGTGTAAGTACTATTCACAAACTAAAAACTGATGCAATGTGCTCTGTGACAATGACTATGATGATTAGGAGGAAAAGGGTTTGATGGTTAGTTGCATTCCCTTGCCTGTGCCATCAGCTGTGACAAACTGTTCTACATAGCTCTCAAACCGCTATAAAACCGGAGTGATCCCAATAATAAAGGTAAAACAGGCAAAGCTAAGAGATATACCTCCTTTGCCTTTTGTGGTAACGCGGGACATGTGAAGGCTATACACTCAAGAGAGGTGTGAACGTGATCCAGTAGCAACCCAAACAGTAACAGTACAACAGTCCTAAAAAAGGGAATATCCAATCAAGGTTCTACAAAAATAGATATGTTTTCATTAGACACACCCCGTGCAAATAAAAACGAACTAGAAAAACACTATGTAAAACCCACCTCTGAAGAAAGAACACAGAATATGTACAGGTAGTTCAAAAGTTGGTTTGACTGTGAAAATCCCAGTGACTGGATGCACTGTTCAACAGGATTGGTTCGATGAAGTGTTCGAGGGGCTGTGGATCTTGAGGGTTACCAGGATTAGTTCAATCGTCAATTCGACTGCGAAGCTGCTGGAGTCGCGATGTCCAGTCCAGTAAGAGTGGTTTGGTGTTGCATCCGATGGTATATGCTTATGGTTCCACCAGTTTCAGTTTCACTAGCAATGAAGAATGCCAGCAAAGATGCTGGTGGGGCAAATAGAGGTTTGTAGGCGGCAGATGCATCAAAGAGCTTGTTGTGAGAGCCAAGGCAATGACATGCACAGGTATTATGGTACAGCAGTGAAAAGGTTCAAAATTATAGTTAATCGGTTTGGGTACAGCAGTTGCATTCTCCTAGATGCGGGGCAGTGTTGAGCAAGGGGTTGAACTGGAGCATGCGCGGTTCTAAGGTGATTTATTGAAGAATTGCAGATCGTAAAGGCCACCAGGGTTGATTCAATGCTCTGTTCAATAGCGAAGAATCTGGAGACTGGATGAACAGTTTGCTTCAAGTGTTTTAAGGCAGCAAAGAGCGGTAGTTCAAACCAAGACTACAACAGGCTTCCAGGATTTTGTGGCATGAAATGGCAAATGTTGCGGCATGAAATGGCAAGTTTTGTGGCACAAACCTTTATTTATTGCGGCATTTTTTGGGGACATTTTGTATTAACTGGAGGGTGTAAGATTGCCACATTGCAGGAAATAGGCAGAGTGCAAGGCTACAAGAGAGCCAGGGTATCATTATGTATCTTTTGTATTAATTTAATAGGAAGAGTCCCAGATGTCTCTGGCTTGGCAGAACAGTGTTTGATTTGGCTACATTTATGGTTTAATGTTCATGCCTATTTAATAGTATTAACTAAATTGATCATTATCAATTGTAATGCTGAAAATATTCCCCTTCTATGTTCTCCAATCCCCCAAACACCCACACACCTCTCTCACCAACACGCATCTCACCAACTCTCCATCACAACTTACATTCCTTAACCTCTCACTCTGTCATACAAATACTCACGTGCTACGTCACACTGTCAAGTCACAATTTGCACTGCCCAGCCCCTGCCACACTCCAAATCATACTCCCAACTCACACCTTACACTCTACAATTCCTCCCGCAATATACAGTCCTTCATTCTTTTGTGCTGCTTCTGCATCTTGCATCCTTTCTCCCATTCTATTGCACTCTTCCCTCATCCTTTATCCCAAACTGTAGTTCACTGCCTCTTTCTGGCCAACCGCTCCCTCTCTGCTTTCTGGCTCACTGACCACACGCTCCCTCTACTTTCTGTACCTCTGCTCGCTCTCAGATTTCTGGCCCTCCGCATCACTGCTTCCTCTGCTCTCTTGTGCAGCGCTTCCTCCTCTGACCCACTGCTCTCCCTCTGCTTTCTTGCCTATCACTCCACATCTCACCCATCACTCTCCCTCTCTCTCATAGTGTAACCATTTTTTCTATTTTTTTTTAAATGTAGATTTTGACCCAGTTCCTCAAATAATGGGGCATTTAAAAAAAGAACAGAGGATATGCTATTTTTAGACAACCCATTTTTGGAAATGAGCTGGTCACCTTATTCTCAAAGGTGACCGGCGCATTTCCACAGGCTTGAGCAGTAGCGCAAATTGTGCGCTGGCCAGCTGCCTTGAATGGTGTTCTGGGTTGTTTGACCGAAGTGTAATTATTTGCGGCGGAATTGACCGTAGTCAATTTCGTTGCAAAATGATTTGCACTTCTGCCAAAAAACCCAAAATGTACCTTTCACCACCACCCCACCGTCTCTCCTACTTAACTGCTTGGTTGCTGATGCTTCCCCTGCAACCCTGTGGTGCCAGATCCGTCCCTCTAACGTGGGTCGGATCAGACTCCGCAGGGTCCCTTTTTCGTTATTTTCTTTTTTTTCTGTCCCCGCCTCCAATTTTGAGGAAAAAGGGGAAAACACTTCTGCAACCACCCTAGACCAAAAATACTGAACATGGGGAGCGGGTGACGCCCCCACAACAGATTTTCAGTATTTATAAAAATCTACCGAACAGTACTGGACGAAATAGATCAAATTGTAACATTGGATAGATTTTTGTCATCAAAATGGGCAGTACTTTGAATAGAATCGCTCTCCCGACAGTGTTCTGCAAGCTCCCAGCGCCTTTCACAGGGACAGGCCCTCCAGATGCCTGCCGCTGTAAAATGCGACCCAAAAAAATCATTTTTATCCTGTTTGAGGAACAGAAATGCAAGTGACACAGCAGCGGTTCATACCTTAAATGCAATGCATGACAGGGTCAGGAAAGACCCTGTCATGCAGTGGCAGCCCCACATCCCGTGCGCGTAGGATTGCCTACAATTTCTGCACATTTAAAAGTGCATCTTGCTTGGAAATGAGAGATGCGCTTTTAAATTGACAGAAACGCCACTTTATTTGATCAAGGAGGTGAAAAAGGCCATCTGAATGGGCGCGCATATACAATGTGCCCATTCATGTGTCCCTTGTGGATTGGGCTGCACTTTTTTGGGGCGCAAGTGATGAGATGTGTTAGCGCATTTCATTTCTTGTGTAAAAAAAAGTTGAGAACCTAGCACCCTGAGTATTATTTTTTATAAAACAGTAATTTTTGCAGATTACTTAAAAAAAATGTTTTTTTTTTAAAGATGCTGTTTTTGCACAAAACGGCCATTTTGCGGCATTTTGCACAAAACAGCAGTTTTCGTGGCATTTTGCGGGATTGCAAAATCGCTATAAACTGGAGGGTCTGACTAGTGCAGTGCAGCAGTGAACAAGTTCGAACATCAGTTCAGCGGGTCAAAGAGCGGGTTAGTGCCAAAGACAGCTCCAGAGGGTCCTGATCGTTCAATGTGGTGGAATGGGTGTGAAACACAGATTTAATTGGTTTGATGTTGGAAACACAGGGATCATGGATGACTTGACATTCAGTTACTATGAGTCACAATCCAGGGACTCAAGATACGTTTTAGTTCTTGTTCTCATGCCCCCAAACACAGGAAAGGCTGTCCCACAACTGCAAGTGTCCCTCAACATGGTGAAGTCCTGGGTACCATTGTGGTTGACACAGAGGCATGACTTGTCCAATCAGCAGTTCACCCCCAGTGTGACCTGGGGATGGTTAGGGGACAGATTTCCTCTGCTGTGGACACACACTCTTCACCTCACTGGTGGAGGACTTTGGAGAGGTCAACTCTACAAACAGAGGTCCAATGAATTATACAAAAGACCCCTTCATTTAAAGGCAAACGCCCACAGGTGATTGGACTAAAGCTAGCCTGCTTTCAGGGTCCAATCCCTGTTCTTAGAACAAGTGGACCTTGCCTTTTGACATCAAATTTAAAGTGCTTTGTGCTAAAGGAAGTGGAGGGGACAGGAAGGAAAGATAGTGGCTCAGAGAAACAAGATGTTGTAAAGAGCTCCCTCTGTATACACTTACCCACCTCCTTCCTTCTCAATAGAATCAAAGGCCTTTTGGAATGCAGCACAATTGTGTCAGGCCACTCCTTTTTTGAATGGGTGTGACCTTTGATGCCTGTTTCCAGAACAGTTTCCTGTGGAGTGGTTGCCTCTCTGGGGATGGTGTTACCTGCCCTCAAAAAGGAACAAAGTGGCGTAAACCCCCAAAGCTGCTGTCTTGCTGGCAGCAGCAAGAACATCCTGGCTTAGATGACATACATTTAAGGCCTCATTCCGAGTTTGGCAGTGTGGGAAAAAGTTGGAGATAATTCCGTTGCCACTTTTTTGCAGTAATCAATTTTTTGCACACTGCCAAATTCACAAGTGTTGGTGGAATTACCACTGGCAGAATTACCAAGATGTAATTCTGCTGATTTTTGGAGGAAACATAGAGGATTTAACTCCAGCATCATGCTGTAGGTAAATCTTCCACTTTTCTGATTTTTGGAGGAAAAGTGGAGAATTTACATCCAACATGACACTGGAAGTAAATTCTCAACTTTTCCTCCAAAAATCAGTGGAATTACCACTTGTTAATTCTGCCAGTGGTAATTCCACATAAATCCCCATTGGAGTAAATGGAACTAACACTACCTTCTGGAGGTAATTTGGCAGAATTAACATCAAATTATTGCCAACCTCCGAATGATGCCCATAATGCCTTCAGAGCTGAACTCGGCTCACTTGGCTGAAATGTGTGATATCAAATTGATGTGGCTTGGATATTTATGAGAGATACTGGCCACCACACCTTAAACTAAAGCATGGTTTATATTTACAGTGACCAGTGCAGCATACTCATAGTTATGTAGAGCTTGGAACATGTGTGCATATCTTAAATGTAGTCCCCGCACTGCAGAGACTTGGCTGTCACTTCACCTGTCAGATGGGCACCTGTGACTGATGAACCTGCTCAGTGCCACTGGAGAGCAGGCACTGCAGATCAGTTTACTGATGCAGCAGGGCACAGGTGTACACTATGATTTTGGCATGGAGTTTATGAAAGGGGAATCTGATTAGCAGATTACCCTTTCAGAGATGGAATTAACCATATCATTGTATCAATTTAATACAAATATAAAGTACCAGGGTTTCTACACCCTTGCCAAATGGTAATCTGTCACATCAGGTTCCATTGTGACTTGTGTGTGGATTAGGTGAATAGAGAGAATGACTATAAAGATTGTGAAAGGCCTAAAGCAGAAATACTAGCTAAGGTGATCAAGAAAGCGACACAGTGTTAATGTTGCCTTACACTCAAGGGTTATTTTTAGTCCCAATTGGGAAGACATGAGACACACCTATTTTCCCTGGACATATCCCCAGATGCGTAGTGTATGCATGAAATGTACTTAGTGGCATATTTTAACGTGTATTTGAAATTTAAAGGAGTGATTACAAAGGCAAAGTATACATTATGGTGGGAGGAACATAATTGCTTGGTTGAAAATAGCAGGACATTTGCAAAGAAAGTTAGATCCCAACATTAAAGAGCAAGTGATGGTGGTGAATAGAGAATGGGACAGAAAAATACATTTCCTTAAGTGTTCTCGCTGTGTATAGGGTGTCTCGAAGTTACACTTTACAGGAATTAACTGAAGTATAGAGAAATTCCAGTGGTTGCTAAAGTGAGGAATATTCCCTTGGCGCTGAAAGAATTGGTAAAGAGTGAGCTGCAAAGCTTGTGTGGTGAGGATGTTAGAGAGAGAACAAATGATGTTGAGTGGGTGTCACCTTTGTTGGTTGCACACAAGGCGATTGAAGAGGTGCACCTATGCATTGACCTGAGATAGCTAAATAAATATGCAAGAGTAGAAAGGCATCCCTTATCGAACATAAGTGAACTATGTGTTGTTTGGTTGCCTTGCAAATATTTTACCAAAATTCACTTCACCTGGTCTTAGCACCAAATGTTAGTACTGTCTGATTTTAAGAAACTAATAGCCCTCTTAATCCATGAAGGGATGTACCGATTTAAAAGGATGCTTTTTAGCCTCATATAAGGCTGATCAGTGATTAGAATGTTGCACACATGCCTTTTGGGCAATGTAATCGGGGACAGTGCTTTCTAGATGTTATCTTAGCAATTGGGGCTTTGGTAGTAGAGCATGACACTCATCTTCACAACATGTTAAATACTCTTGAGAAATATGATTTCACAAAAAGACAAGTGTCACTTTGGAGTGGTAGAAATTAACTATTTGGTGTACTGAATATCTGATGTTTAGCTGAAGGAAGACTTAGCTAATGCAATAAATTGTGTGATGATTACTCAAAACAAGAAGCATTTAGGGTTGTTCATAGGCATGATAGTGTTCTATCAGAAATGTATCCTTATGTAAACTGACAAGGTATTCCACACGCATGAGTTATTGAAAAAGAAAACAGTTTGTTTGGAGTGGTCAGTGTGAAAGAGAGTTTACAAACATATATTTGGAAATAGACTTGTCTGAACACTTGGACCAAGTTGACAATGCTCTACCAACAATATACTAATAACAAATTCCAGTGACATGACTTTCTGTGTGGTTCTTTCACAGGTCCAAGAGGGGAGAGGAAGATTGTAACAATTGCCCAAGTGGTTGGGGATGGGTTTTACATTATGGAGGAGGCCATTACATGGCATTTGGACATAGAAAGGTTTAACATACACCTTTAAACGTCACTTTTAAAATGAAAGGATTTGATTGTGACTCAAGGCTCATAAAAATTCGGGTCACCCAGACACAATGTAACAATTTAGTTTTCACACCTTTGCCAAGCACGAAAAAACCGCTTTGCTCATTGCCTTTCATAATTTCCTGTCCCAGTGATTGAGAATAGTATTCCATGCAAGGAACACACACGCAGGACTTCTGATTGCCTTGTAATCAAGCCAGAATGGGAAAGGGAATGTGAATATTGATGAGGTGTGGCAATATGTGCTGCATTTTGTTGAGTGTGGGTGGCCAGAGATAACAGCAGTGCAAATTTTGGCCTGTACGAAATTAACTCAGTGATGAAGGGGGTCTTTTCTACTGTGGTTCAAAGGCCAATGGGCCTCATTAAAATACCAGCACTGCCTTGGTGGAAAGGGGAATTACCGCCCTATTCCAAGGTTGGCGGGGCGGTAATTCCCCCTTCCACCATTGCCCTTCCCCATTCCCATTTTTGCCCCATAGGGCTCTATGGGAATGGGGAAGGCGCTAATTATGGTACCGCAAATTGCGGTACCGTAATTAGCTCCACTGATCCCTTTGCGGGTTGGTTTTTAACGCCTGCAAAAAGCAGGCGTTAAATTCCCCAACCCGCAAAGGGACCTCGTAGTAAGGCAGTACCGGTAAACCCTTACCGCCATCCGTGTAATGAGGCCCATTGTCTCCTATCGAGTAAGGAAGTGTTTAGTAAATTTAGCTTATGAGGGCTACGTAGGTGTGATTAAAAAAAATGTAAATTATATAATTTCTTGTCTTCTGTCAGGCACAGTGTGAAAGGAAAATCTCCCAAAAACACATACAACCTTAAAATAGATGAAGCATCCAAGTACATCAATGATTGCAATCCTATAATTGCACTCTTGTGGTATGCTGACATAGAGCTTTAATACAATGCAGGCAATTCAACTGCAATTGCAAGATATGTCTCATTAAAGCTGAGAAAATGATCTAAAAGACCTGTGCAATGACATATCACCTGACAAAACTCTTTCATAAAAATGGTACAGCTTTGGTATCTAAATTCTGTCCCATGGAGAGTGTGGGTCCTATGAAGCTGCACATTGTTTAATAGGTACAGCCTTGTATGGACATTATGAATAGATTCTGTAGCTTAACCATGGCCCAGCTTCATTGAGAAAAGGAGTACTCAAATTCTACCAAGAAATCCAATCTATAACTACAGAAAATCCCAACAGCCAAGAATCTTAAACAATAATCTTATTGACAGATGCTACACAAACAGAAGTACTGCTTTGGAAAACATGTTCTACTATGACATAGCCCAAAACTATAAATACAAAAAGAATATCATGCCAATTGAGACAACTGGCAAATGCGCTGTATTAAATTGTGAAGGGATTATAGTAAGGCTTTCAAACCCCAGACCCATTAACCATGTGAAATTATCTTTAATATCTGCAGAGCATAGAGAACATTATTGCAAGGCCCTACCACAAGTATTCAAACCTTGGTGAAAAGAAGAATAATTGTTAGGTGACTGTGAAGCATTTGAAACTGCATTTAAGGCAAGCGAAAGCAGTATAATAAATGACAATTTTAACTGTTGCAAAAAATGTTAGAAAATGAATGCCAATAATAATAAGAAATAGATAGACTAGATAAAGACACTCCTGCAGGGAGTCAACCATTTCTTACAGGAAGCCAAGAACCAGTTTGAGAATTACTCATTCAAAATGAACAGAAATATCAATGAATGTAGTAGAAAACACCATGTATCAATCCACTCAATCTAGGGAACATCTGTCAGTGCTCACGTCACAGTTAAATAATTACCAAATCACCATTTACCTAGATGCCACTGATGAAATTGTACATGGATTAACACATGAAATTAATACTTGGAGATGGAAATATTACACACATCTGCTCTTGTATGTTAGCAGTGAAGCTTGTTCTGGCAAAATCTTAAACAATCCAGACATTTTTAGAAGACAAAACAAATAACCTTTCAACTGTTGTAACAGCCTCCACAGGTCTGGCTGCCTACAACATAGGAAGTGTAACTTTACACTGACTACTCCTTTTCCCAGGGTAACACCATAGCCAATTACAATATTACAAATTGTCAGCAGAAGCTGTAACTGAAGTGCTCAGAAATGTATGACAAATGAAAAAGTCCTCTTAGTAGATCAAGTAAGCATGTTTTCCAACCTAATGCTTGCTTTGATTCATTTAAGAATGCAAGAAGTTCTAAAAACTGGATAGAGAGAACTGTTTGGATGAAAACAGGTTATTGTCTTTGGAGCCCTGGCAACCCATTTTCAAATCATTAAGCTATACTGGGCAGCATAGCAATGCCAATCTATGGCATTGTTTTCACTATACAGAACTTGCACAAAACATGCATCAGTCTGCAGATCCAACATTGCTCAAATTTGAAAAAGCATTAGAATTGGTGTAATTACTGAAGGCACAACATTATCCTTGTAAAGTAGATTAATAAATGAACTATCTGTCCCTGATGCACCACATAGTCTACATCAGCTGCACAGACACACCAGAAGTGCATGACATGACACTCCCTATGTGTCAACAAGCAACAGCAAGACTAAATAATCTAGAAAAATCTATCTCAAACACAGCTGGTTTGGAAAAAGTATGAACACATTGCCTAAACTGCATATTTATTCTATATGTAGCCTTGATGTAGAACAAGGTTTAGTCAATGGAGCAATTGGACCAGTTGTTGGCTTTCAAACATATTCAAATGAAAACAATATGCAGTTTTTCATCATCAATGTTGACAAACCTGAACAAACTAAAAATAATCCCTGCACCACAGCACGTTTTCCTCTTTTTAAAGATATATATGTATACAGAGAACAATTCTCTCTGCCTCTTGCATATGCTGTTACCATTCACAAGTCACAAGGTCTAAATCTCGACCATGCACTTGTAGACATTGGCAGCAGAGTATTCAAAGAAGGTATGAGTTACGTTGCACTTTCATGTCTTTGTACAATCACAAGTCTATGCTTAGTAAACT
Organism: Ambystoma mexicanum; assembly: GCF_040938575.1. Taxonomy (NCBI): domain Eukaryota; kingdom Metazoa; phylum Chordata; class Amphibia; order Caudata; family Ambystomatidae; genus Ambystoma; species Ambystoma mexicanum. The sequence continues at coordinate 971,343,725 of NC_090929.1, read as the reverse complement.
TTGATGCAAACAAAGTCAACGCTGACAACACTGACATTCCTTGCATCCTAAAATACAGCAGACTTTGGGCACAGAAACTATAGCAGATTGACCCATAATCCCTGTAAAAAAAACAAAAAAACAAATGAAGGACCTTCAAATCAAACAGAGACAACATCCTCTAGTCCTTTTTTTTCACTCAACAACACTATTGGAGTACATTTTTATGCACATATATCAATCAATCTTCTTTTCCAATTGCCAACAATTGTGGACAATATTTACTCATATGGCTCAGAGCAGGATTGTTTACAACTCCTAATTCTTCACAGAAATGGCATTAAAAGCCCTGACAGTATCTACAGTGTTTCAGGGATGAGACAGAAATTGGACCATTGTGCTAAGAATTGTTAAATTCACCATAAACACGCAGGCGGATCCAAACAAATTCCTAATGTACTTACTAAAATTAATAGAGACAGAACACATCCTTATACATTGATATCCTACCAATTCCATACACTTGGAAACATACATGCAGTCTCTGCAACCATGTTTCCCAAGAGCATGTTGCTAATGAAAGGGTTGTGTATGTATCTATACCAATTATTATGCTCATTTTACAATCCAGACAATCGTCCAAACATACAAATAGATTCACATTCCCAATATGTAATATGAATGCTTTTAAAATACAATGTAGAGGGCACTAAAAATAACTGTAAACGCACTAACATCACGCACACCCAAGTATCTCTTGACAAAAAAGCATTCACAACAGTAGGCATAATGTACCAGACTGGTGCCACAACCACTTTAGGACACTAAACTACATATGGGAAAAAATAAGTGGTTGTTTTGAATGTAATGATACTTAAGTTTCTAAAAAACAAAGGTTACCAACAAATCTAACAAATGCTAATTTATATTCCTGAAACCCAAATGTAGTCATTAAATTATGCTTTGAATTCATATTTACAATAATATGAAGATAGAATACAAATATGGATATTTAACTATCTTAAACATAAACAAACACACATTACAATTAAAATACCCCATCAACTATGTAACTAATGAATACATCCATACTACCACCATAGGACCTATAGTACTTTCTACACATACACAATACGACCCCGGCGCTAAACCATGGTGCTATTAGTACCATGGTCCATGCCGGGGTCCGCCATGGTGAATGGTGGAATTACCGCCCCATTCCAAGGTTGGAAGGGGCGGTAATTCCCCATTCACCATGGGCCCTTCCCCATTCCCATTTTTGCCCCATAGGGCTCAATGGGAATGGGGAAGGCGCTAAGTACGGTGCCGCAAATTGCGGCACCGTACTTAGCACCAAGGTCCCTTTGCGGCACCCTACTTTAACGCCTGCTAAAAGCAGGCGTTAAGGTCGGGTCCCGCAAAGGGAACTCGTAATGAGGCGTTAAGGGTTTAACGGCGCCAACACCTTTTACGGCGCCGTTAAACCCTTAACGCCAGGGTCGTAATGAGGCCCAATGTGTCTCCTTTCCTAAACATAACAGTTTGAAAGAAAATGAGAAAAAGTTGAACAAGATGTACATTTTATCAACAGAAAATGTACAAAATGTTTTTTCAATCCACCTTGGATTTCATCCCATGACCCAATAATTAGAATACGTTAATACAACAGCAGTGCATCACAAACAAATGTTGTAGAAAACATAATGCATACAATGTACTATTTATGAGGGTAAAAAAAGTGAACGTATGTATAAAACCTAAGCTACGTGTATCTTCCATACCATATTCAGGTATCAGGTCCCATTTGTATTATTGGGGATTTCAGTTAGTTGAAGGAGGTCAATATTTGAATTCATGTATGTACCAGCCTTACATCTCTACATGATTTTAAAATGGATTATCACTGTCTTTGGTAATAACACCTATTATTCAAGCAGCATTTTGAGACAACTTTCCTTGGGTTGTGTGCTACAAATGTTTCTCCATGTGTAATACTCATATTGGCACATTCATACTCTATGAGGATTAGCCCACCTTCTCCAGTTTTCCTAGGCTCTCCACCATAAGCCGTATATTGATTATCGGGTCTTCTATCCATGCACAGTACCACCCTTTGACACCTCCACACTCAATCAATATTACCCCTTGAATTACACCTACCTTTATTACTGTAAAGAAGTCTGGGAAACACTCTACTGGTGTGAACACAGCCCATTGTCCTGTTCTTGGGTGGATGGCCCCTGGGAGGGTCTCAACCACGCGTTAGCTCACTATGCTTTTCAAAGAGGAAACATTTCCATACACATATCAGTCTTTGTCCCACCCGTAGGTAGTCCAGCACAAAATTGTTAGGCAATTCCATTAGTACCTTCCTAAAGAACAGGTAATTTAGCCATGTTTGTTCTCAAAGAGGAGCGCCCATGGACTTTTTTTTGGATTTTACCTTTATTACAGGGCATAGACAATGAAACAAAACAAACTGGAGGATAGCGAGCAATGTGGTGGATGCTGAAGAAAGGCAAATATGTGTTAATTTTTATGTAGGCATACATGTAAAACAAATGTGTCCAAAACAGTTAGGTCATTTCAGTCCCTTTAAGGCATAAAAGGATTATGTATTTCAAATGGTGTTGCCATAAGTGAACCTAGAGGCAATCTAGTCTGTGGTGTACAATAAAGGAATAATCTGATACTATTTTGAAAGGTGCAGCATTATGCTATAATAAACCATGCCTGAAGTGTTTTATTAGTGCAAAATGTGAACTGGATCCCTTCAATAGGCTCTAAACCTTGGTAGGTAACAATTTGATAAAGATGCGAAGTCAGGATATGAGCCCAGTGTGTAATTTAAACATTTGGCCACATGTATACTAACTTTATTTGTTCAACCAGTTAGGATTCTTTGTAAATATTTGTTTTTCACGATCTAAATTAGCACTGCATATTTTATGTAGCTTATTTTCAAGGTAAATGGGCAACGGTAGACCATTTAAGTAAAACATTATTAAACATACTTCATCAGTGCTTAGTGTGAGACCTTTTTTTCTGTTGCGCTAGAGACCCACTCAGAGAATCTCAGTGAATCCTCATTGCCGAAGCTTGTTGGAAGGAAATCAGTTTACACTGGGCTGTTTTGTACAGCAGTTCTGCCTTGGGATCTTGGGCAACGAGTAAAGAGTATGGGGAAGAGTCACAATGAATACTGTTTATTTTCTGTAAGGTACACCAGGTTAAGCTACTCTGATGTCTAGGCATAGCGTTTACCTGAAAATGATATTACAAAAATCTAATTTCATTTAGTACTGTCAGAAAATACATTTAAGGTACATCATATTTTAAAAAGTTCCATTTTGACTCAATCTCAATAACGGTGTTGAGAGATGGAGTACCTTACTGTGGGGGTAACTTACTCTATAACAGAAAGCAGACAAATTTAACTTTTATTTTGAAGTATGAACTATTTCTTACTCAAAAATATTTTCCCACCACATTTACATTGCAAATTTACACACATAATGCATACATTTAACATCACCTTAAGTAAGGTACTCCAGGTTAAGTTACTCTGATGTCTAGGTATAACCTTTATGAGAAAATAATATCAAAAATATTAAATTTCTCTTAGTACTGTCGGAAAATACATTTACACTAATCAGATTTTTAAAAGTCCAGTTTTGACTCAATATCAGCATTGAGAGATGGAGTACTTTACTGTGAGGAACTTATTCTGTAACAGATAGCACACAAATTGAAATGTATTTTAAAGTATTAACTATTTCTTAATCAAAAATATTTTCCCGCCACATTTACATTGCAAATCTACACACATAATGCATACATTTAACAGCACTTTAAATCTATGTCAGACCAAACATTCATTCACACCTAGAAATGTCAGGTGTAATTTAAATGTGTTTCTGAGATAAATATGTAAAAGATAAATTATTTGACAGTTTTAAAAAAAGCTTTTGTTGGCATGTACTACTTCTGCATCCAGACAACCTCTTGACACACTCCTGTAATAATACACTTGAGTTGGGTATGAAGTTTGATAAAGTTTAATCCCAGTTGCTCCAACACCTACTCAAAGGTCTATGGCCTCATGTAGCTGTCAGGGTTTGACGTTTCTCTATGTAAAGCCTTCATTGAAATGTAGTGACTCACTTTGATACAAACACACACACACACACACACTCTCTCTCTCTCCACTGTAATTTGATTTTTAAATGAAAATATGGCGTGACAAACAGTCTCCCTGCCATAAAGTTCTGTATGCCAAAAAGAGGTGTTAGTAGTTTCTACCCTGTGCTCATTCTGGCACTTGGGCTGTGTATCTGGATCACTGATAACCATTTAAACAGACACATACACTTTCTGCTGTGCATCATTTACTCAGACACCAACATCTATTATGTAACATAGCCACCTTTCAGGACAACCTACATACAGCCAAGAAATTAGGACATGGAATACTGAAAGCAGCATTTATGTACCTTACTTTAAATGCATATTTTCTTTAGGAAAAGGTGTTTAGATTATACAGTTGTCACTTGGCATCCCTGACCCTATTAGCACAAAGGTTATTAGTAGGAGAATATATCTAGATAACTTCTAGGACTGAACTGTTGCAGAAACAGAATGGGGGCTCTTTTCAAAATGAAGCAGCAGGGCACCTCTGTATTGGTGTTGTGTTTGTTATGTCATGTCTGGTGTATCTGCCCTATTATATATCACTGAAAGACGCAGTGGACCCCACACTCTGGGCTAGGGTATTAGTATAACAGATTAGCACATAAAAAATAGCCCAGAGGAGTTTGATTTATAAACAAAGTATCAAAAGGAATTTTATTGAACCTGATACATCATTTAGACAGACGAGTAAATCGTGACTTAATCAGCACTTAAAGAATTATTTACATTGCAGGAGAACTAGCCATTAAGAACATACCAATTCATACAATTGACAGTAAATCATTCACCCATTCGTCCACATTCAGTCGCCATACATACAACAATTCATAAAAATTCTACCCAAATACAATACATATGTGGTAGGACCTACTAATGGTCACAACTAACACATTTCATTTGATAAAGTGCATTGAATGTACAGGACCACTAGAGTTGTAACAAGTGTAGTCTACTACTGGAATGGATCAATTAGATGTACAACACGTTCACATCCCCAATTTCTCGACCGGTTTCGATGTATGAGAGTCACTTGACAACGTCTTCATCGGGAAAAATCAAATACACTATAAAGAAAGGGATACATACAGTGAAACAAATGTGTAAGACCCTATCTCTAAAATGACAAACTGAACACTAAAAGGCACCATTCGCAATATACGTGCCCCAGCAATACAGGTCTATTTAAACACCACTAAAAATACATAAGAAAACAGTAAAAGGGTGCAGCCCAGGAGAGATTTCTGGAGAGCACCACTTATTTCCCACGGCGTCAAAAAGGAAGTGCCACCGTGATAAACTGGTGCCCTAAAATGGAGTGAAAGAGTAAGCCAAAACGTGCCCAGAGAGAATGACATGCACTAGTCAAAATATACTGGGGCACTTATATTACGAATGGTGCCTTTTAGTGTTCAGTTTGTCATTTTAGAGATAGGGTCTTACACATTTTTTTTTCACTGTAGGTATCACTTTCTTTATAGAGTATTATATAGTAGTAGACCACACTTGTTACAATTCTAGTGGTCCTGTACATTGAATGCACTTTATAAAATGAAATTTGTTAGTTGTGACCATAAGTAGGTCCAACCACATATGTATTGTACTTGGATATGGCGGCTGAATGTGGACGAATGGGTGAATGATGTACTGTCAATTGTATGAATTGGTATGTTCTTAATGGCTAGTTCTCCTGCAATGTAAATAATTATTTAAGTGCTGATTAAGTCACGATTAACTCGTCTGTCTAAATGATGTATCAGGTTCAATAAAATTCCTTTTGATACTTTGTTTATAAATCAAACTCCTCTGGACTATTTTTTCTGTGCTAATCGAATCTGCCCTATTAGCCTTACTGCTGGGTGCTGGGAATACATAAGTAGAAAGCACATACCTCCAAGGCTCTCTGTATTAACCATTAGACCTAAAAGTACTGTAGCCTGGATTCATCAAGTTCTTCCCCACCCGACCCTTAAGATCAGCCTCTTCCAGATTTCTAGTTGAAAATCACAAGCTGACTGGTAAGTTCTCAGTGCTGAGCTCGTTCAATTGTAGCAACAGCAAGTAAATGCGGAAAGGAGGCCATATGTCCATTAGTTTGCAGTTCGCAGGTTGCAATGGGGACATTTGCTCTTCTTGATCAGAGGCCCATGTCACAGCCCGCAGCCAGTGCATCACAGACCGGCTGGTGGGGGTCATCCACAACAACAATATACATCAGACTTCCAGTAGCATACAGAGGTTCTCCAATCTGTAAAAAACACGTTGCAGTGACTCAAAGCTATGGAACAGACAGTCTAACGGTTGGGCTCAATGGTGCAGTCGAATATTGTAGACATAATATGACATACCCCATCCCAGAAATCTTTCAGTTTCAGACAGTCCCATAGCATGTGGAGGTATCCTGCTCTGTCCAAGTGACATCTAGGGCACAGAGCTGAGTGAGTGTGTGAAAAGAGATGCAATCTTGCCGGAGTGTAATGGAATATGAGTAACACTTTAAATTGTATTAGGCGAAATTTGGAGTTAAAAGACACAGCATGGGTTTACAGACACATTGCCTCCAAGATCCCATCAGTAATGTCTGTACCTAAATGTCTAGCCCAGGTCTTGCAGAGCTTTACCAGGGTTTTTTTTACTGCGGCTCTGCAGTAGGCTGTATAATCTAGCCACTCTGCCGCAAGCTAAGGCTCCCTCCATGACAACACCTAACAGCGGTTCATCAGGTGGCAGCACAGGGAACTCTGTCCAGGCTTCTTTAGCAGTGCCGCGGAGCCCGGCATATTGTAGCCATCATGAGGACTGTCACTGCGAGGGCCATGGTAAATCTTGAAATCTGATAAAGGACCCCATGTTGTAAACATCTCTTGCAGTTGTGTACCCATCTGTCGCCCAGTGCCACTCAGCAATTTTGCTTATTTTAGGAAATGACGGGAAGAAGTTCCATAGTGTTAAATACCTGTGGAATGGATGAATGTTATATAGTATTTTCCATATCTTGCCCCAAGCCAACGCTGTGTCGGATCGCGTCAGCCAAGGCATCCATCACAATGGCGAACAGCAGGGGCGAAAGCAGACAACCCTAGCGGGTCCCCCTGTAGATGTCAATGGGAGCTGAAAGTAATCCATTCACACCAACTCTGGAAGAGGGTGACGTGTACAGTAACTGCACCCATAATATTAACCTGGGCCCAAAGTTACATGTTTCCAGTACCACCCACATAAACTGCCAAGACACTGGGCCTCATTACGACCCAGGCGGTAAGGGGTTTACGGCAGCGTAAACAGCGCCAACCCTTACCGCCTGAGTACGAGGTCCCTTAGCGCCATGGAGCTTTTAACACCTGCTTTTAGCAGGTGTTAAAATCCATGGCGCTAAGGGACCATGGAGTTAATTATGCCACCGTAATTTACGGTGGCGTAATTAACGCCTTCCCCACTCCCATTATGCCCTATGGGGCAAAAATGGGAATGGGGAAGGGTAAATGGGGATTGGGGACTTACCGCCCGCCGACCTCGGAATGGGGCGGTAAGTCCGCCTACCACCATGGCGTAAACGTAGTTTACGCCATGGTGGTAAAGTCATGACCCAGGCGGTAACTTACCGCCTGGGTCGTAATGAGGCCCACTGAGTTGAAGGCCTTCTGAATATCAAGTGCTGCAGCAACTGCCTGCATGCCTGGGTATGGATATTGAAAAGGCGCCTCAGATTAAGTGCCGTACATCGGCCGGGAATGAAGCCAGACTGTTTGGGGTGAATAATGTATCTTATGTAAGGGGCTAGTCTGAGAGCTAGTACCTTCGCAAATATTTTAATATCAGAATTCTTACGGGAAAGGGGTGGTAGGAACAACATTACTCAGCCGGCTTATCTGGTTTCAGCAAACCCATAATCATGGCTTCGCGCAGTGTGGGGGGAGTATTTTTGAAGCCCAATTGACATATCAGTACCATCATCACTTCTATTACTGCAGTCAATGTCTGAGGCCATGTCTTGCAACATTCCCAAAGGGTGTAGACCACAGAATCCTTTGAGCAGTCAAATCCCTGATTATACAGAGAGGAATGAGGTTATTTTATATTCGAACAAGCTCGAGGACCTATTTTGAATGATGGTGGGAGTCTTGCCATTGAGTGATTTTCAAGAATGTTTCGATGAAGGGTTGCTGGATACACATTGGGCCTCATTACGGGTCTGGCTGTAGCCGTGCCTGTAACAAAGGCATGGCTGCCGCCGGATCTGTGATGTTACCGGCACCCGTGAATGGGCAATTACCGTGCCAGTGCATCCACGAGTTGTGGTTGCGGGAGCCGTACTGCCCGCCAGGTCGGACCTGGCGGGCGGAGCGAGACCCGCAAGCACAACTCGTAGTATGGCAGTACGGTAGCAACGGTGCCGGTAGCGATACCAGCGCCGTTGTTGCCTTACCGCCATACTTGTAATGAGGCTCATTGTAATCTCACTGCAGAAACCGAGACTGATGAATTTGAGACAGAGTCCAAACCACTCACTACAGTTCCAACTTGGTCACCTTACATTTCCATTATAAGTGATCCCCAACAAAAGAAACTAGAATCTGTGTACTCCCACTCATAGATGCCAGCCCAACAAGCACGCAAACAGAGTTCACATTCATGAAGGAGTTGGAGACAATAATATCTGTTGTCAACCCAGAAACAATAACAGTGATGACATTGTATCTTGACATTTAAAAGCGTGTTTTAAAATGAGCTATATCTAAAAAAGACTTGTCAAAGAACTGGATGCTTAGATTAGGTGAGCGACATATAATAATGTTGATGCTTTGAGATATTGATGCTTTTTTGGATTGTACAGGCATTGAGGCCACCTTAACTGTACTTTATGATGTGATTGTTATGTTGAAGATTCTATCAGGGAAGTGCATAAGGAGAGCAGCTGAAGGACACATATCACTAAGGTTTGCACTTTTCAAATGCATCATCAATGAATTCTACAAAGAGCATGTTAGAATCAAGGAAAGGAGGGAACCTGAGTTTAAGAAGTTACTTAAATGTTTACCAGTGGATAAATCCTAAGAAACAAAATTAGCCCATAATTATGTTGTGACAGTTCTGACAAATTTGAATGTGATGGAAAAAATTGAAACATTTGAGGCTAAAGAATCTCAAGAAAAATCAACACTCAGAGTTTCTCTTCAGTACATTCATATGGTGGACACAATGCTTTTATTTATCAGATCCGTCTGAGCTGCAAACTTTGATTTACACCTTGCATCACTTGAAGAGTTTGTTAAGTACTTTTTCGCCCTTGATTTGATAAACTACGGAAGTATGATATCATGGTACTTAGCAGAAATGAAACAGCTTGAAAGCAAACACCTGCATTTGTGGATTGAGTTTCAGAAAGACAATTGGGTAGTAATCAAGACAAAAGTACCCTTTTGTGCTTTACGTTCAGATGAAGCTCTGGAAAATCAAAACAGGGCAATGAAAGTACTTGCCGGTGTGGTTAATATTACTTAGAAGAAACAGGCTCTAGCACGATTCTTTTTAGCCTCTCCTGAGCTGTCACGGTGGTCTACTGAAACAAAATAAAAAAAATAGTTGGAATCACAGATTATGAACAGTCAAAACATCTCCACCTAACAGCATCCAAAGCAACACACCAAAAGGAAGATGTTCAACAGATCTACAACTCAATCCTAACATTGACTAACTCTGTGAATTATGATGGAAAATAACTCATCAACATCTCAACAAAGGCAGTATTTGATCAGGAATGAAGGAAAAAAGTTGCAGACTGTGGGCACCAATGAAGAGAGAGGACCTTCAGCTGTGTAAAAGTGCACGCAAAGTTGTTAAGACAAAAGTATCAGACACCATAGTGCAGTTGAAGGCAGATTGTTCTTTGTTCACAGGTTTCCTCATTGCTTCATGAAGTCAAACTGACATTGATCTACAGGAATGCTTGAGTAATTACAAATTATCTGCAATACCTCTTTTAATGTTCAATTTAGATGGTACAATGATTTCAATTGCAATAAAAAGCAAGCTATTGAAGATACTGGAAGAGGAACAACATACAGAGGTTTCGAACATGACAGAGGTCTTTTCATTTGTTACTGAGGACATATTATCTGCACCCATAGCAAACATACTCAGCAGCTGTCTTTGACGGAATGGCAGAATTGCAAGTACTGAAGAAACTGTCATATGTGAAGACATGCCATGGCCAAGCAATTGAATTCAACATGATGAAATTCATTTAGTGTTTGATACCTACCTAGAAAATTCACTCAAGAACTCCATGCAAAGGAAAAGAGCAGGACATGCAACACCTGTTGAGTACAAAATCACGAATTCTACAAATATTGAACATTTTTTCATGAGAACCCTCCTATTGCATTCTAAAACTAAACATGAGTTAACAGCTTACCTCTCAAACAAAGCAATTCTGCAAGCACAGAGGATACAAAGAAGCATGATAGCCAATTGGATAAATGACTCCAAGCCATCAGATGGAAATGATGTTGGAGACGTTGAAAGCACACATGAGGAGGCATACACAAAAATAATTGTTCACTCCATTTATGTCTCACGTCGTCATGCTCCTACCCTCCACATTATTTCACCTGATACCGATGTTTGTGTCCTTTCTCTGTTGAGGTCAATGTGTCTCCCACATGACTGCATGTTTGTCACAGGAGTTAGAAGTAATAGAAGATGTATAGATCTCAATGATGTGTGCTCCTTCTTAGGGCCTTCGGAAATGCAGGGATTACCAGGCCTTCATGATCTTTCAGGGTGTGATGTTACCAGGCGCTTTATGAAGAAAGGAAAACTATCTTTCTGGAAAGTTTTCAAGACTTCAGAAAAATAAATCCTTGAATCTTTGAAAGACTTGGATGTCTAGAAGAATTTAAGAAGGAAGAAGAACGATTGATAGAGTGATTATTTGTCAAGTCTACTCACCATGAACAAAGATTACGGATACTAGTCAACTGCATTGGTGGATGTCCATAAAAAAGAGATGCAAAGTGAAAATCTGCCACCAGCAAGATCCTCTCGAATACCATATATTGTATAGAATAATTAACAGGTGATGGAGTGGCGACATGCTGATCAACAACACCCGAATCTCCCACAGCCATCACAATTCGTGTGGGAGAAGGCAGATGATCAATATTCTTCTACTATGTGCACACTTCCATGTGCACCACCATCAATCATACAGCTGGTACAGTGTGTATGCATCAAAGAACAGTGTGCTGTGCATTGCAAATGCCAAGCTCAGTTACTTAGGTGCAAGGAACTGTGTAAGTGTTGTGGAGACAAAGATAACGATTTTGTAGATGATGAAAATTAACTCTGGGACTCAGAAGATGACCTGTAAAAACTTTCTCTCTTCAAATGGAAACAGCTATTGTAGTTTTTATAAATAGTATATTTCAATGAGAATGTTGCAAATTATTTCAAACCTTCTAATTTAGTGAGCAGACAGTTGAAGGTTAACAATGAAGTAGCAATAATTTACGAGGCTATATTTTGGAAATGGTAAAGGGTGTACAAGAAATCCGTATATGAACTTTTCTATTCCTTTGATCGTGTTTAACAAAAAACCATACATAGTACTTTTTTCATAGAACCACCCTAAAAGCAGTTGCTGCCCAAACACAAAATGCGTATCTGTAAGGGTGGCCAAGGGTATTGCTAGGTCTGGAAAAGAACTGGGGCTACACTGTTTTCAGGACTGTCTGAACTCGGGGCTAGCCAGTCTTTTGGTTTTAGCCCCTGAGCTTCTATCCGGGGCTACAAGCAAATGACCCAGGGCTGTAGCTTCCTGATCCCCCCCTCTAGCAACGCCTCTGAGGGCAGTAATCTTGGATTGATGACATCACACATGCCCTCTACCCCAAATGCAGACAAAACACCTGGTAGCAAGTGATTGTATGCTTCATTATCAATGCATCTCCAGTATGCATACCTTCCCTTCATTCAAAATCCCACTAGGTTATTGCAACAGATGCCCCTCAATTATACGCTACAGTGCATATTTCTATGACATACACTTATACAATTCTCTCAATTTTCTTTCTATAAGCTATGGTCCCTTCAATCTCTCTATGCTATTGACAATAGTTATATCTTGTAGAATGTATCCTCAAAACTTGAACATTGTTAGTAAATGTGTTGAACCCTTAACACTTCGCAAAAGAACACGACACAGTTGGAGGCTGCAGCTATAGTTCATATAGTAATCTACACTCTCCCCTATCTGTTGTTAACCAGCAAGAAATGTGTGTGTTTCCAATACAACATTGCCTTTTGAATGCAGCCCTACCCCATCATGGCCGCTATTTCTACAAATCAAACGACTCTTGTCCTTCGTGTATCCTGACCTTGGGTAAATGTGTGCATACAGCATTTCTTGGCCCTCCAGTATAAAAGACTGAATACATATGTCCTTTTGCCTTGTTAGACGCACTGCAAAGCAATGAATTACCCCTAGATGTGCTAAATTCCCCCTTCCCACGTTTTCATGGAATCACTGGCATTTCTGGCTGAAAAATGCTATCGGCGAACGGCCGAAAGAAATAATTGGAGTGAATCCTGAAATAAGAATTCCCATTAGTACATTTCAACATTTAAGTTAAGGGATACATAGAAGGCAAGTGCGCCTTTTTAAACTGTTCTACTCGTATAGTTTCACCCCGAAATAGAGAAACATATAGGAAGGAATATTTACAGAATCTCAAATGGAACTGTCTTCTTGTTGTCATTATGGAAAGACAAATGTCTGATGTAGTGCTTCTTTCATGTGTAAAAAAGTGTTGTAATAAACCATAGCACAAAAAATAAAAAATAAAAAAAATGCACTGAATTGACCACAGCCACTAACGGTTGATTACTCTGAGAATTTTGTGATTATTTTAGGTAATAGGGTGTATTTAAAGCATGGCATTCTAAGAAGTCCTGGTTCTATGTGCCTTCTTTCAGATCCATTTCCTAAAACAATGGTTAATGATGCCTGCCCTGTAAGTGCATAGTGGACAGCCTTAACGTGAATCCCTTTAGCTGCTGCCTGTTTTTTGGTCCTGGCATGTAGTCGTTTAAAGTTCATGGGTTTCTTGTTTCCACTTTTGGCCGGGCTCTGCAGGGTGACACTTCCTTCTTCATAGGGATTTGGAGTGCCCTTCCCAATGGTGTGGTTTGAAGCCGAGTGTCCTCAACCTCTGCCATGCGAACAAAGACTGAAACATTTTTTTAGACCCAAGATGAATGTGTTAGAGAGACTTGACATGACCAATGGCATTCATCAGCTCCAGCCGATGATAAGCATGTGTAATGAATCTTCAAACTGAATGGCGCGTCAGCGCACCTCGTTACCGCCCTTTCATCATTACCTGATATCGTTTTCCGTCAGATCTCGGTGCCCTGGCCCTTTCACTGTGTGACCTGAGAGAGGCTTCTAAGCTCATATGCTAATCCTGGGTAAGTTATTCTCAATGGAAGAACTAGCGTCAGCGGTGTTCTATGGGATAGCTGTTTCCCAGTCATCTGCATTCAACGTAAGTGGAACTGTACATGCAAGACATGATCACAAAATGTTGCTTTCATTGACGCACGTGCCTTTAAGAAGTTCTATTCTGATCACAACTTGGATTTCAGAAACATCACAGACAAGGATTTTCCGATCATGATGGCCTGTTAAACGGCACAAGAGAGTACAGACTAAACTAAAGTAGCATGCCTCTTTAGGATGTCAATGTGCAACGAAACATTACTTTTTAGCGCTATGGGAGCATGACTGGGCTTAATCTGTGCCTAAAGAAAATGAAAAATCCATAGCACTTGCCCAAACTCATAATGACCAGAGAAGCTATTTATGTTAATATAATGGGCCTCATTATAAGTTTGCCGGTCCAGGAACTACGGTACCGGTAAGCTTGGCGGTACCGTAGTTCCCGGACAACAAACTATGAGTTTTGCTCACAGGTACCTTTCTGGAAAGGCACCCGCGAGCACAGCATGTCGAATGCACCGGCACCGTTATGAACGGTGCCGGTGCATCCGACCTCCCCATTCCCATTCAGCCCTATGGGGCCGAATGGGAATGGGGAGCATCTTTTTTCCGGTGCCCGCAAATGGGCAATTTCCGGGTCCTGCAGGGCCGTAATGACCCTGGTAATTGCCTATTCGCGGGCACCAGAAAATAAATGACACAGGCGGCAGCCGTGCCTGTATCACAGGCGGCAGCCGTGCCTGTATCACAGGCACGGCTACCGCCAATGTCATAATGAGGCCCAATGCAATGTAAGTGGTCCTGAATAGCAGCTGTCTCCAACTATTGGTGGCCTCGCTGTGCTTGGCTATATAGGAAAAATGTGGGGTCGGGGTAATTGGTGGGACGGTGGAAAAGGCACATGTGAAACCTGTGGTGTGGATGGGTGCAGGTTGGAAGTACCCAGTTCCTGAGTGCCTATCTGCTATCTGTTTCTTTCGGAGAAACATGGGAGTATTTTATCCACAGTAAAGAAACTACAATCTGATAGACTGTAGCACATGGAGTCTGGTTAGTTGCTGATGTGGGAAGAGTGCAACAGGGCTGAAGAGTAGAGCTTGGTCATGGGTCGTTAGTGTTGATCTGCTAACACCTAGGCTTGTGGCGGCCATCATCGGGGGGAGGGTTTGTGTGTGTAGTTTAAGGCTGTGGGAGATCTTAGAGCGGAGTTAGTTAGTTGGGGGAAGATGGGAGTAGGCTTTACAAGAGAAAACAACCAGCAACCCTGCACTGCTACCCGTGGCAATTTGTAGACGGATCCCATTTCTTTAGGTCCCAATTTTCCTATAGTTAGAACCCACTAAATGTGAAACTGGCGTGAGAGAATTATTTGAGCAGAGAGGGCAGCGCAATCACTAGCATGGAAACCTTCAATGAGGAGGAACTGCTGCATGGATGGTAGTTAGGTTCTGCTGCGGCTGACTCATGTGGCCAATGGGAAATGAGTACCACAGTGTCAATACTAATAATGGGAAATTACAACACCTGTTGGCAAGGGTCCCTGCAATAGATGGTGCTATAATCAACACTGAATATTATTTTATGTAAACATATTGGCTAAGCAAATGTTGGGATGAACGTCTTACATCCCACAAATGAAAGGAAATATAAACAAGAAAACCAATGAAGCATGAGAACGAATACACATCTAAGGCCAAAGGTACAGGTTGCAAACAGATCACACTGTAATTCCCACCATATCCCTTCACTGAGAGATAAATGAAGAACAAACTCACAAACACATGCATTTTGAGTTTAAATGCACAGAAAGATGGCAGACGCTATTATCCAGCAGAGGTAGGCGAGAGATAAGCATTTGTTCGATAAAGCAAGCATTAAAAGATCTTGGCAATAAGCACAGCATACCAGCAGTAGGGATACTCCCCTTTGTGACATGAGATAGGTAACGGCCAGCAAAAACGCATACACACAGATAGGTGCATTCATAGGTAGGTCTTAAGCCATGTAAGGAATGGCAACAACAGGATAACATAGAGACAGAGGTTAGCCATAACCAAATAAATACACATACATAAGCAAACACTAGAAGAAACAAGAAACACATTAGCTAGTCATGAGTGTGGAGGAGAAACATTAAGGAGTAGAGAATTTACTGCAACATATATATGCATACATTAATGCTTCATAGGTACCTAAAACTTAGCAGGCCTCAAAACATCACAGATAGTTATACACAGCAAAAGGCAGTCAGTTCAAGTCAGAGAGTGAGGAATGTGCTGTCATGGCCAGCAGCCTTGAGCGTGGTGTAAAGTCGTGCAGCGATTGGTTAGAAGTAGGAAGCACAACTCTTTTCCAGGCACGGCACAAAGGAACATGACTTAATTAGATGTTGCTGTCAGAATCATGGTCAGTGAGGGGAAGGGGTAGAATGCTGCATAGGGATTGGCTGCAAATGAGAATGTTCAATGTGGTCCCACGCATTCAGCAAGTGAAACATGTAACTAACAAAGATTCTGCCCATGGTCTTAAAACTAACAAACACAAGGTCACCACCCTGGTGAGAACAAGACTACTTGCAGAGACATGCACCAGTCATTCCAACAGAAGAAGAACATTGCCCCCTGTAGGAAAAATCTGCCTAGGAATGGTGGCACATACATTGGATAATGGAAGCCTGGTGCAGGTGTAAGGGCGGTGTTTGGCACCATGTGGTGTGTGTTGCTGTTTGTGTTTCCTACGACGTGCTGCATGCCTTAACGGCCTTCCACCACTCTATAAGACTCAGACCGCTGACCTTGCAGAGGTGAAGTCCAGCACAGGAGGAAAGGTGATATTTGGCACTGTGTGATGTTTGGCAACGAGGGGTGTATACAATAATTGTATCTACCCACAGAGTAACCATGGAGCCTTATTAACTTTTATAAGGTGATAGGCGGCATTCGCTCTAAATGACATGGAGCAGCTCAGCACATATAGATAGTAAGTGCGTACCACTGAAGCTGGGAGAGGGGAGCTTGTGTGCTCTGGCCCCAGCTTTTGTTTCTATGAAGAGCACTGCTGTGTACGTGCCGGGGGCCGCGGAGTGTTTGCATCCACGGTGGGAGTGACCGTGTTTGCATAAAAGTTGGGAGCAGTGCTCTTTTGGGGGTTTTGTATGACCAGCTACTATAGCATTGTGCTTGAGTAAACAAACATGCACAACCCAGGCTTTTGTAGCAATATTAGTAATTGTCCCACAGACCACATCTGGTAAATCATCACGGAAAGCTTTTAAAGCTGACAATGTATATCTCTGTATTTCTCTGTGGCTGTGTCTGTCAGTGCTGCAAGCACAGCTGGGTGCTCCACGCCCTTTGTTCGAGGAACCAAGAGCACCAGCAATGGCAACTCTGATGAGATCACCGTGGCCTCCTGGGGCAGACAGGCGGATCTTGTACTGGGTACTGAGTGCAGAACGCTGTTCAATTAAACCATTGCACATCCATTGCAGATTCAATCGGCTGCCAGTGGAAGCCCCGGATTGAGGGAGTCAGACTCAGGTCTCCCCTTGAGTTGTCGGGCTTTCCTCCGTGCAAAATTGATTTTTAACCACTCAACTCAGCTACTTCATTCCTTAAACTGCAAATGATTGACTTGTGACTATTGATCATTAATGAGTTTTCTTTTATTGTCAGGCTAGCGATGGCCAGCACCATGTTATGTAGATGGACAGGAATATTAATTTCTGTTTATTCTGGTCATATTGCAACAACTGCTAGTGTTTTATTTTAATTTTCCTTGCGCATATGCACTATGCCAAGCTCTTCACAGAGATGTACTCTGTACATTTTCTTTTATTTTATCTGAGAGATTCTGCTTGCATATTGTCTGGTTGCTCGTTTATTTATGTTGGCTAGCTGGGCTACTTATTTTATACTTCCTTTAAATAAATACACAAGTGAGTGTGCATAGTACTTGCCACAGTGAACAGTTTATAGTACCTCGACCTCGTCTGCACTAATAAAGTGCACTGTGTACCTTGTGCATTTTAAATTTAGTATTTCTATACTTTTGCACTTTGGCACTTTGTATTTTGCACCATTGCACTTTTCATTTTCACTTTTATGATACCTTATAACCTTAAATATTCAGCACCATTCTATTAACCTACAGCTATTGTTGCAAACAGTAATTATAACTGCAACACTTGTAGCCTAACCCCATCAATTGCTGCTATTGCTGCTACAACTTGATGGACCAGATAAGGGTTTCCTGATTGTTTCATTCTGTCATTTTGGTTGGTCAATTAGAAAAAAAATGTTATGGTCAAGAACATTTTAACACTGTTACTTAATAGGTGTGAATTTTTCACCTAACATTAGACAAGCGTACCCTAGAGAACTCGAAATAAGCCACTTATCTAATTTCTATATTTGTAAATATTGTTTGTAAATCAAACAATGGGCCTCATTACAACCGCCGCCACCGTCGTTTCCTGACCGGCTGATTCAGGGTCCTGCAGGCGGGAGGTGTCACTCCTGCCAGGTCTGACCTGGCGGGATTAACACCACCCGCCTGCATGCGGACATGGAAACACCGGCTCTGTCATAGACGGAACCGGTATTTCCATGGTCCCCATGGGAATGGGGATTTACAGAATTCCGCCTCCAGAATTACTGGGTTACCGGGGTTGTAATGCCCTGGTGATTCCGGCAATCACAGAGGCGGAATGGTATTACAGGTTCGGCGGCAGCCTGCCGGTTTTTCCGGCATGGCTACCGCCGGACTCGTAATGAGGCCCAATGTCTAAAAGGGCTCTAAGAAGTTTTTACAGATGTTTCAATCCATACATGAGGTAAATGTCTTAATTACTGAAATAAAGGACCTTTTATTAGATATTGAGGGTGGGGGCAACAGCTCTGCCAAGACAGTTGTGAAATCAAATTCAATCAATATTGCTTTGATTCGGCATAAAACCCTAAAAGCATATAACATAGAAACAAATACAATTCCATACAGTATAAAACAAGATTGATAAATAGATAGATACAAGGAT
The DNA here is from genome assembly GCF_040938575.1 of Ambystoma mexicanum. Lineage (NCBI taxonomy): Eukaryota > Metazoa > Chordata > Amphibia > Caudata > Ambystomatidae > Ambystoma > Ambystoma mexicanum. Next base: position 971,325,021 of record NC_090929.1, on the reverse strand, counting down.
AAAAACAACATTAGGAATGATAAAACCATAATTCATTTTATAAGGAAATTGCAGCATACGCCATGAGTCCCCATCATGAAATATTTCAGAATAGGCCCTCATTTATCGGTTACCTCACTAACCATTTTGTGTCTCCACAGCCAGGCACTATGAATGTATTTGGAGACTACTGTAACCACATGGGCCTGCCCTGAGTCCAGACAGTAAGCCAAGCCCTGGGTAATCAAGCGAGTGCCTGCTTGTTTCAATCTAGTGATCACATATTTCCTCCTAAGGTCTTCAAACCCCCTACAGATGAACTGAAAATGCACAATCGATTTGGCAGGATCCTTACACATTGGGCAAGGCAATTTTGTTGCCCCCAGCCATGATTTAGTGAATGACCTCAGTTTTAGGGTATGTGCTGGAAATTTTATATACAGGCGTTGTGCGAAGCACAGGCTCACAACATCCAGGTCAAAGCCAAAGAATGTCTTAGACCCATGGTAAGAGGGACCGGTTGAGAGCATTCTGCAGGCTGCCACCACAAGCTGCCTGGAATACCCGGCACCTGCCTGTTCGATTAACCCCCTGGCCTGGACATTCATGGGTTTAGATTCCACCCAGAATTTACTTAGGTTTAACCCTGTCAGCCATAGTTTATCGTGCTTCATCCATGGCAAGGGCTTGGCCAACTCTAGGGATAACATGTGTTTGGCAATCTCTCTGTAACTGCTCAGACCCGGGGAGGACAATAGTCTTGCCCAAAACAATACTGCCTTTAATTTGGTAAGGACCTCTATAGATTGAAGGTCACACTCCAGTCGAAGACTAGATCCTGGACTACTTATGGGGAGAGACAACCAACATTTTAGGAATTTGGTCTCAGAGACTCCCAAAGCATCAACATTGGCACAACCCCATACCTTTGCCCCATATAGTGCCGAAGCAAGTGCCTGTGATTGACATAGCTGAATGGCTGGGCTGATAGCCCCGCTACCATGTGAATAATAAAAACATAGTTTACCCCCTGCAAATTTCTCAAGGGACCTAATGGCCTTTTCCACCTGGGTTGTCCATAATTCGTTTTCTGAAAATCTGATACCCAGATAATCATACATAGAGATGTGCTCCAGGGGAACACCATTGACAGACATTTCCAAATTCACCTTTCTGGCTAGTTTATGTCATAACATCATAGTTTTGGTATTATCCTTGTGTATTTGTAGTCTTAATTCCTTGCACTAATTTTTGAATGTTTCCAGGGTGGTTTTAAGGCCCGTTGGCGATGTTGCCAACAGTAAGGCATTGACGCCAAGAAAAGGTAGAGGAGAGTATGGTTGCCCATCTTAGGTGGGTCCAGATTTTGTACCTCCGACTCTTCGTTTACTTCATTGATGTACACATTGAAGAGGAGTGGTGCCAATACGCAACCTTGCCTTACTCCCCTTTGTACGTCTACGGACTCGGTTGTCTCCCCTCCAGATCCCCATCTAATGGTTGCTCTGTTATTACTGTAGTGTAAATGGATTGATAACAAAAAGTCTGAGGGTATATTTTTCGTAATCAGTGCATGCCAGAGCAGGTCTCGAGGAACACTGTTGAAGGTGGTTCTAAGGTACACAAAGACTGCGTAGACCCTATGCCTCCATAAGACTGAGTACTTGTTCAAGACCTGTGTCAAGTGAAAGAACTAAAATCAAATTGTATTGTCACAGACATAGAACTAGAGATCAATACCATGGGTGATGTTGAGGTTACCCCGGATACTAAAATGATGGCCGGGGTATGTGGCAACCATGCCCAAGGGAAGCCAGTAGGATTATTAAAGGAATCTCTAGAAGCATATGAAACATAGAAAAGGTCGGACCAAGAAGGGGAAAAACCGATCTCTTAACAGTGGGGAGTATAAATATGGTGACTAGTAGAATGCCATGTGTTATAGAACATTGAGGGAATGTAGTAAGTGGGAGTGCACAATTGGAAGTCCCTCAAAATAGCGAACTCTTGATCAACTTGGATACATCTATGGGCAATCAAATAAGAATTCCTCCTACGATACCAATCTCAAATAGATTCTCATTGCTAGTGGACTTGGAGCCATGTCAGGTTCATTTGACCGGAGTGAGAAAGCCCAAAGAGCTAATACCCAGTTTGGGATATGAATCTCGCTGTAAGGTATTAGCTCACAGAAGCAGGAGAAAGAGCACCCGTTGGAAAGAAAGGAACATCTTACAGCAAAAGGGTGACAATACGTCGGAAAGGTAACTGTGCTGAGGCACCTTACAATACTGATTTTCCAGATGAATTAGGAAACCTCAGCAAATTAGTGTATCAGTTGTTGGCTAGTGTCTGTGAGTTGAAGAAAGAAGTGGGAGATATCTAGGAGAAGTTCCTAAGAACAAACCTACCAGCCAATACTGAAGTGAAATCAGTTGAAAGGTTTATATAAACCAAAAAAAAAAAATCAGTTGATATACCCTACGGGGCAGTGAATGGTTATAATAAGGCACATGAGGGAGTTAAGTGTAGCAGTCAGGAAGTATAGGGCCAGAAGGGAGAGGCTTCAAAGACAAAAGATAGGATTAAGTGGCTGACCCGATTATGAATGCCATCAAAAGATATGAGAAGGCTGGAACCACACCTGCCCAAATAGCCAAACCCCAGCCCGGTGGATGCCAGCGGCCAGCACCCCGTCCAAAGCACAAAGAGATGGGCATTTTCCCCAGAGGCCCAACAGACTAGACGTCTTGCTGGGCTGACTTCTGCGATGGGCTGCCAGAACATCGGATAACAAACCGTTTTGTAGTAATGCACAATGTCCCATGATAGGTGCGTTTGAGAATCAAGAGGCTTTAATTAACAAGACAGTGCACTGGATCCGTCACAAAAAAGGCTGCCTCTCGATTATGCAAGATGACATTGTTAAATGCCTCCAGAACAAAATGCCTAATAGTACTAAGGATTATATCCAGGTGTTTTTGACAAGGGAGGAGCTTGTACAGGGATGTTATCCATAGAGCTGTGGGCGTATCCACCAGTAGGGTCCCAAATCACCCTGAGGTCAGCAGTCCCAACACCAGAGGTAGAGTATTCTTATAATGCCCCATGGAAAAAGGCACTTACATACCCAGTGCAACCCCAACAGTCTAGTGTCTGCTTGACCCACGCCCTAATAACTGCTGCAGCAAGGACAATGGCTCTGATGGAGAATGAGGTGTATGGAGGAGGGCCCACCCAGTCGAACCGAGGGGAAAGAGGGGCTGTGGCGTGATACCTTGTATGCCACGTCCATCCCCCGGCTTCCCATGGTAATGACCAAGCTGACCCGGGGGAGGCAGTGGTGCACATCCTATCCTGGAACATGACTTGGCTGACTGGGAACATGATGAAAGCCAGTGGCTAGACTTTTTCAGAGGCTACAAAATCATTTGTCTCCAGGAGACTTGGGCAACAGGGGCAATCCACGTCTAAGGCTACACGACTTCTGAGATCCCAGCAGTAAAGAGAAAACAGGGGAGACCGAGTTGTGGCCTTTTAAATTGGATAGAAGCCTCCCTAGACATTGAAGCACAGCAGATTGACAATCCATGCAAGGAACTGCTGGAACTCTACCCGAATACAAGGGATGTGTTCGAAATATTATTAATGAATGTATATTATAAACCAGGCCAAGACAAATAACTTAAACTATTTGACCTTCCAAAGACCAGAGTCAACTCTTGGAGAGTGAACCACCCAATTAGCTTAAAGGTATTTATTACTGGAGATTTCAATCTCCAATATGAGGTAATGTCATTAACAGATGGCTTCTGTGAGGAAGGGGAGAGACTCTGAAATGTGTAGACCATCAATGCTACATCCCCCAGATGGGCCAAAAAAAATGCTGTTGAGATTGAAAGTATTTTTATGTTTTTGAACATGCGAGCATGTAATGGGACGTTCGCAGGAGACTCACCTGCCAAATATACATATGTGGACGACCCCTGAGTCTCAATCATTGACTATATTGTGGTAAATTTGGAAATATGGTCCCAGGTGATAGAGTTTGAAGTGCTCTTAAGGGTGGATAGTGACCACCGGCTATTGACGCTGAGGATGGCTCCCCATTTGTTTGGTCTGGTTGGAATGTGTAAACCTCAGGATAGTGTAGCACTGAGGCTGTACTGAAATGCCAGAAAGAGGTTGAGTGGGTCAAAATTAATGAGAAAGTGGCTGTAATTTATGAATCTATCCTTCCTATCCTAAAACGTGTTCTGTTAGATGAGGGTGGGGTACTCTTGCTTGTGGATAAGGTTATACCATTATTCATGGCTAATGGCAGACGGAATCGAAGGAATATAATAAAAATGAATCCTTGATTTTTTATCAAGATTGCAGGAAGGCAAAGATAACCTGATCAAAAGAGTGAACAATGTTGTTGTAGGGGGAGGGAGGCAGTAACAACAGCTGCTTCCTGTACAAGAGCCTGCAGAAAGAGAACATTTAGCAATATTGTGGAGTGCCCTCCTTAATGCTATCACTGACAAAGACTCAAACACATTCTGGAGTCTCATACAGACAGGAACCAGCAAGGGCTAAAAGCAAAGTCAGTGCAATATCGTAGAGTCTGTCTGGCTCTCGCATTTCTCAACATTGTATGAGGAATCCAGAGTGTTCATGGATACAGGCCCCTCTGGCACAGTTGACAATGAGGGAGACTGAGCCCCCCTTAGCTTAACATTAAGCAAAGTTATCACTGTTTTTAACTGCCAAAAAGCAGAAAAAGCACCCGGACCAGATGGGCCCCATAGCTCACAAAGCTTTTCAACGCAGTCCTGGCAGAAAAACCTGTCCCCAGATGTGGACCCCAGCTGCAATTGTACCGTTCTACAAAAAGGGCAGTTGGGATGATCCTGGGAACTACCACTCAATATCATTGCTTAATGCGGGGGGCAAGATATTTTCCATGGCACTAACAGCACTACTGATTCACCTGGAAGCCTGGAAGGAAGTAAATAACATCTTACACCATCTACAGGCTGCCTTCTACGCAAATATCAATCCAATTGATCAATGCCTACGGCTGTTTTTTATAAGTGACAAACATGTAATTCTAAGAAAAATCAGACGTCACATTCGTTGACTTAAAAACAGCCTTTGACAAGGTACCCAGGATGATGCTATGGAATACTATGACAGATATAGGGATCCGTCCAGTCCATTTTAGGGCAGTAGAAACTCTATAGACAGGAAATGAGGCTGTGGTAAGATGGAGTGGCGATGGGAGGGTTACTAAGGGAATCCCTATCCAAATGGGTGTATGCCAAGGAAGCTTGCTGGCTCCTACATTGTTTTGCCTTTTTATCAATGGTATTCCTAAACTAATGAATTTACCTTGTGATGCACCAACCCTGGCTGGGGATAATGGTCCAGTTTTAATGTTTGCGGAGAACGCTGTACTTTTATCTCTGATCCTGAGTGGGTTGGAAAATCTGCTGGCATTTGAAGAATGTTGTGATTATAATGGGCTCTCTATTAATGTGGAACAAAAGAAAACTATGATTTTCAGGAAAAATAGAACCAAAGGTCTTAATAGACTCAGCCTAACATTGAAGGGGGGGCGCATTGAGCAATTAAATGAGTATGATTATCTGGGTGTCTGAGTCACAGAAAAATGTAATTGTACTTCCCTAGTCCCCAAGGCAGACATCACACTCAACCACTTTGGTAGTGCCATTGCCATGTTTGCCCAGGACTATGGTAATGGGGCAGTAAAGGTATCCCTGGAAGCTTTCTCTGCTCGGGCAAGACAAGTGGCACTCTATGGGGCAGAGCTGTGGGGAGGAACACATTGTGGTAGATTAACCATAAGTGAAAATAAACATATTAAAAACTTGCTGGCACTCCCCAGTAGTACCCCAAACACTCCTGTTTTTCTAGAGGTTGACACACTGAGAATCGGGTCTTTGAGTAAGTCAAACCCCCTACTCTACTGGGATACGGTATGGTCCTCTCTGGGACTTGTTGTGTACAGATCGGCAGTTGAGGATATTTTATCACAGGAGGGAGGTCGACCGCTCCCCTGTATGAAATATCTAAAGGATACTTTTAACTCGTTGGGTCTCTGTGAGTGTAGGCTAGAACCCCAACTCATTGAACGGAGCACAAAATCACTGATCAAAAAGGCCTTTATGTGTAATGAAGTACGTGGACTCCTCATCAACATTAAATGTAATGAGAGGGGAAGGAAATATTGGGAGCAGAAGCAGACCATTGGTTATGAATGCTCTCAGAACGTTGTTTCTCCAACATTCTCCAGGTCTTCAGACCTTAAGCTTTGGTTTGACATGTTACCACTGGCCAAATTATTGCATAAATGGAACTGCGATCTCCCCAAAAAATGACCCTCACAAGAAAATGAGACTGAGAACGTAATGCACTTTCTTTTATTCTGCTCTTATATTATTATACTACGAAGAGATATTGCCAGCCGCTATTTAGGTACATATCAATTACAACTCTGAACAATGCCCTCGCATTGTGTGTTAATTCAAAAGATGATTTCGCAGTGCACTCGGTTGTGAACTATTTCACGAGGCATGGAGGGTAAGATTGCATTGCATTACTTAACCCTGCCATCCGTACATTAATGGGGGCGTAAAATGGGTGCTCCTTTGGCAAAATAGTTCCTTTGTATTCATAATCTTATGACTACATCTGACTCATAATACCACTGAGCCTATTATTCTTACAACACTATGCACTTCTTGATTCTGCATCCAAGAGATTTTTTAAAAACCTTATGAACTTTCTCATGATGTACTTCTTTATGATCACGTGTTACCTCTGGCCCCTAACATTTGATGTATAATTTAGTTATGTCACCAATATGCAAATGGGAGTGAAAATACGGTGCTTATTCGGCAAAACTGTTTCTTTGTATTCAAGAGTTTATGATTATTTTTGACTCATATCACCATTGTACCTAATACTCTTTTAATACTATGCATTTTTTGATTCTGTACCCAGGAGATTTTAAGAACCATATGAGCTTTTTATGAGGACCGTTTTATGATTAACTTTTATCCTTGCTATTTCTTAACTGTATTTAAGTGAAATGTATCTTGTAAATTGTTTTGCTAATGGATTGGTGAACCGTTTGCTTGTAGTTGTGATTTCTATTTTCTTTGTTACTTTTATGGTCAGTTGACCGAAATGAAGCTTGACTGACTGACTAATAATGTAAGCTTTCAGCCCATGGAGAACTCAGTTTTCAGGACAAAGGAAGGTTTGAAGACATCTCAACACAGAAGATACAATACAGGCTGTACATCGATTAGGACACATCAATGAATCACAGAAATGATTTTAGCTACCGGACTACACATCCATTCTGGTAAACCACACATAATCCCGACGGTTGTATGTGATTATCTCGAATATTAAAGGCCTCACACAAAAAAGACCATTTTTTGCGGCCCTATTTTGTTTTGTCTTTAATATTCGAAATACATCAATTGCCCCTGTCTTTTACCTCTGCCCCACCCCAAACCCGCCTCACATTCAGACACACTCCTTCTCCCAGCCCCCTTCCCAAAACAAACAAACACACACACACACACACACACACTCTCTCACTCAGCCGCCCCCCCTGAAATCTGTCTTCCCCTAGCATTTCAGCCCCCTGAAAATGAAAAATACTTTTTCACTCAATTCCAATCCCGGCAGGTGCATGGTTCCAGAGCAAGGGGCCTAGAAGCACATTACATGAGGTCATGCACATAAACCATGGCAAAGGAAAGGGAGAAGTTATGTTTCCAATCAGAAGTTGCAACAATATGCTGTCAGTTGACGCAGCTTGAAGAGTGAAAATTGGTGGTGCCAGCTTTTAATTCTCATGAGAACATGGTGCTAAAAATACAATTGTTGCCACACTATTCACATCTCACAATTTCATTGGTCAACAATGGCCGAAGCGGCCCAACCCAGAGAGGCCAAAGAGCTACACCAATTGAACATGAAGGATTGAATGAAACACAATAAAATATTGATTACCTGATCATAAGTCTGGGAAACTAATATGGTCACAATGAAGTCATTGTTATGAGGCAGCTAACAGAACGCTCACAAGGGATAGGATTGGCCCATACGGCTAGGCATTATGTAGATTCCCTGATAGAGAAATCCTGATTGACAAATCAGTTAACAGTATTTTCAAAGTATTCGGAAACAATATTTTGTGATATCACTTTACTTTCTACTATATAACACCACCATTTTGTATTGTTCATTGAATGATTTTTCAATTATTCTCAGCTGTAGTTTCATGTGGAAAGCTTTCATTTTTCTTGCTCCGGTGCAGTTTTGGTGACTCATTTGGATTATTTTTATTATTATTATTGATTTTTGAGTCTTACCCTACATTTGGTGAACTCAAATCGTGATCCTAGCATTTTCCGGCCCGGAAGCCCTCTACATTTTATGTGCTCTCTGAAAATAGTTTAATAGATTGAGGCACATGTAAGGCTACCAATTTTGTGTGTTTGATGTGCTTTTGTGTGAATCATGTAGAACTTGCAGAGATTTTACTGCAATAATACAACTGGGCCTGTTTCACAAATCGTTTTTCAAAGGGAAACTCTCATTGAAAAATGCTTTGTGAATCAGGCCTCTGATATCTTTGTGACCACAGTTTTAAGGTACAAATTATGACCAAAATACTAAGATTGCAACAATTTACAAAAAGAGATTCTTTGTGAATACGTCCCAGTACTTTGAACATACCTTTCCTTTGACAGTATAGTTTGCCCCATAATCACCCTTTTCTCACCCTCCCTATGTCCCCAATCTGTTTCGTTGCGATTTTGGGGTTCGAGCGCGCCTCCTCCACTACACATTCGACTGTGTTTTGTCACACACCTTGGGGTTAGAGAACTGAAATGTAATGTTTATGTGGCTACATTTTGATTCTTTTCTTATGTCCAGTGAGTTTTGATGGATGTTTTCCTTTCACTGTTTTGAATGTGACATTTTAGCTGTGCAAGAGACATTTGCAGTAGAACCACATGAGTGAGTGGCAACAGTTGTACAATGCCCTCCACGGAACTGGGGATATTACAGACGTAGATGCTTTTCTTAAAATGTTAACTTTACATACAAGAGAAACAATTTGCAGTTTGCAAAAATGTGTTTGTAATGCATCTGTAAACCTCCAATTTAGTGGGTTGAGTGCCTGCCGTAGGGAATTCTCATTTTATTTGTGCCACACGCCACAATCTATATAAGGTCAATGCACCTGCTGCAAATCTATGCCAGTCAGTCAAAATTCTTTATTTCGACTAAAAGGCCATGAAAGTTCATAAAAATAGTACAGTTCCATTCTAATATTATTACGCATCCTAAAATATACAGAAACTTAAAAAGTCCTGCTAAAATTCTCAATTTCCATAAATTAGTAAAATCACATCGGTAAGTTTAAAATATACAGTGCATTCAAATGACATACTAAATCAGGTAAAATAAATCAAGCACAGCGCTCAGCCCCAGTACTATCCCTGGCCAGATTCAGGGGCTTATTCCTCTGCCACTATGCCCTATGGACATATCGTGGGGTTGCATAAGTAATATAAAGGGTTAAGCTTTGGTTTAAAAACTGCAACGCTGGAGCAGCTTGGCAGATCCCTTCATCTATAAAGATTTGGTGCATGTATAGACGCCTCAGATGACATGTTTTTTCGTATGTTGACATAAACCTACTGATTCACAGAAGCATTTTCACATGGTGCAATCCCATTGGAAAACGCTCTGTGAATTAGGCCCAAAGTGTGTCAGTGTTTCATTATAAAGGCCACACAAAGGGCACCGTGCCGCAAAATCTGGTCTCCATGCTGAGTAAAAACTGCTACGGATAAAATGCCTTAGCTAAACCGGAGATACAAAGATCTCTCAAGAGCCGGCCAGACTACCTCTAAATATACCCTGAGGCCGCACACCGAACTGGACTCTTAAGTAGCCTGCACCCAGCTTTAAGGATGCGACATCCACAATTAGATTTTCAAGGGCTCTCTGGGACAGGTGGGCTTTCATCTGCTTGGTTTCCTGGATAGAGAGAGCCCATGGGATTTCCCAGAGGTCAGACCTGTCCAAGCTCATAAGATTTGCCTTCATGTGTGCAAGCCATTTCAGGCTTCTTCCACCCGCTAGGCCCATGATGTTTGGGAGAGGCATAAGACATTACTGGTGAGTGGTTAAGTTATAGATGAAGTATCGCAGAGGGTGCACTAACACTCAAGTAATAATCATTTTTTGAGGAATTTATTCTCACAAGCACTTAGCATACTTAAATTGATATGACCCCACAAATTCAGCCCTGTACAGGGCAGCTGGTAGTGCTTGCTTCTTCAACAGGCCAAGAGCCAGTGATATGACACCGCTCCCATGGTGGTGGAAGAATGAAAGCATACCACCACTGTACCTCTCCATGGCAATTGCTGACATTACAAGTTGTATGTCATACCCACTGTTATCTTGAAAGCGCACTCCCAAGTAATCATAATATGTAACCTGCTCAATAACAGCCTCATTGATAGTTAAAGAGATAGGTCTCTTTTTGGAGAAGGGAGGCTTGAAAACCATCACTTTTGAATTCGCAGACTTTAGGTTTGGGGACAGATACTTAAATTTGTTCTGGAAAATAGTTAGAGCCGTTCTAAATCCAACTGGGGAGGTGGCAAGTAGCACTGCTTCATCTGCATAGAAGTGTGCAGGGTATTCATCAGAAGCCAATCTTGGAGGGTCCCGACACCCCTCCCTCAATGCTCAATAATTTCTTGAATATAAATGTTGAAAAGTAGAGGTGTCAGGACACAACCCTGCCTAAATTCAATGCCAACGTCCAACCCCCTGTCATCTCCCCACCCAACACATAGAGAACTCTAGCAAACTCTAGCCTTGTTGCTAGTATATAGGGCAGAGATGATGGAAACCAGCTCAATAGGGGCATGGCGTGTTAGCATGATTTGCCAGAGAATGTCCCGAGAGACTGAGTCTAACGCAGTCTTTAAATCTAATAAAGCGGCATAGAAGTACATTTTGTTTAAAACTGTGTGTTTCTGGATCAGCAGGTGTAACACGAAGCAATGATCCAAACGGACTCTATTCCGCCGAAACCCAGCCTGAAGGTCGCTAAATAACATTCTCACTATCCACCTAGTCCTGTAGGTATGATAGTAACAATTTGCGAAAAAGCTTTCCCGCACTACCCAAAAGGGAGATTGGCAAATCTATGCAGCCAACCAAAGAGAATCAAATATTTGGTACACATTATTGCTATGTCTATGAGGAGTAATTTACACATAGAAATCAGAAAATGTGTGTAAGTTACACCCAAGTAATAAAAAAAAAACATTTCTTCCAAGAATTAGTAGTCTGGCATGGAGTAACTTGCTCAGAAGTGACTTACTCTGTCCGAAGGGACACCTCTAGTTTTAATGGCCTTGGAGGAAGTGCGCAATTGTATATATTTTACTACAAAATATATATGAAAAGTCCTTTCGAGAATTAGGAGTAGAATACTCATGAGCAAGTTGCCACATCCACCAGCAGTAAATCACCTTACTACTTGAAACAGCTTTTCTGTAAAATAACCATCAGGACCTCCCACACCAGCATGTTCATGTTTTTCGTTTTGGCCACTTTTGTTACAAATGTTTGATTTTGTACTAACCAATACAAATGGATACTAGACTATTCCTAGGGCATTCCATTTCCCCCTAAGTACTGCAGAGATGGACTGAGAAATCACCTCATGCATGCAGGAACTTCCTGGGCTGAATTCTGAAAGTTTCATTTGTGATTGTGATGGTGTTAAGGAAAATAGAATTTATAAGAAGAGTATTTCACACATACAAGGGAAATATATGGGAACACAGTTAAAATCCAAAAAGAAGAGAATCACACATACATTGGTGCTGCAGAGGTTAAAGTTCTGGTTTAGAAGTGCTAACTGGTGAGTCACAAGGAAATCAAAAGTTGTTTTTTCAGACAAACGTAAACAGAACATCTCTCCAGATATATGTGCACTTTGCAGAGGCTTGTCTAAACACAATTAAGGACTCTATGGCCTATTGAAGGAGAGTTCAGTTTGCTTAAGAAGATAACATGTCGCAATCAGCTGAGCATATAGAGAGATGCTATAACTTAGTTAACATTTAGATTGTGGGATGAGGTGGGAGCAGGAAAGTAAAACTTTGTTCAAACAATCATGTCACGTTTGAGTAAATGTTGCAATAGAGAAGGCTTTCTGTCCTCCAATCATATGCATATGCATGGTGAAATGTACATATTTGTATTTCAATAATGCAGTATTCTTTGTTTGGGCAAACCTAATCAGCATAGGCCAATTTATGTGTTATTAGATTTATATAGGTAGGAGGGATTTTGTGGCACAAGCATTGTCTGGAAAATATGCTAATGCTGTGAGATTTTGTGTTTAAATATTGGATTCTGCGCATTTTGAGCTCAGATTTCATCCTTAAAATGGTGATTGATCTTCAGGCCATTGTGATTAAATGTTTTTCTGAGATCTCATGTCTGCCTCTCATTGCAGTGTTGAGTTTGGGTAAACGTTTGGTGACCCCGACATGATTGCAGTTGTTGTTTTGGCCCTGCTGGACTTCTCCTATGTCCTTGGTGATCCGCGAGCAGCACCCTGTCAGAAATAGAAAAGAGGTAAGCAGACACCTTGTTTGGCTAAACGTCTGACTATCTCTGTTGGGGAGGTCGACTCGGTGGCACCAGGCGAGGTTGATTAAGGAAAATGGGGCTGCCCAATCAGTCTCTGCAGTTTATTTTCTTTAAGAAAGTGACATGAGATGTGAATGAGGTTCCTCTTGTAAAGCGTTTTGGCTTAAAACGCTATATAAATTCAATAAAATACAAATACAAATACAAATCATAATGCTATTTTCGTTTGATGCAATGCTATAAGACTGTAAAATGTGTTGTGATATTTGGTAGAGCCCTGACTTTGAGGTAAGGGAGAATAGAAGAAATAGTAACCTAATCCAGAGGTAAAATGGATATATGAAGAGTCTACATTATTGGTTAATTATATTTGTATACCTAGTTACAACAGATGTGTAAAACACGTTGTACAGATAGAGAAAAAATAACAAGATATAACAAAGAATGGGCTAAAGCAAACCAAGGTATAATGACAAATCCATGGCCCAATGAAGGAACATTTAATGCAGATATTATAAATGATATGACAATATTCCTTAAAACTTCAAATTGGGCAAAGAAGTTAGAAAAAAGATTAGGAATTTTGAGTCTTAGGAAATTCTGCATTGAAGTAACAAATGTTTCTAGCAAGGAGGGGTCTACATCAGAAGGTGTGGAGAATACATGTTTTACACAAACACAAAGCCTTACTGCACCACCCCTACAACTCTTTGGGAAGAAGCTTCCCAGTACTACAACCTGCCCTGGGATACTCTGACCCACCCTATGACCTCCACATCCCAATATTACACAGACTAATATTTCGTCCACACCAAATGCCGGACCTTATGATTAGGAAAATCAACAATTACATGACAGAAAGGATTAATAAAATGTGTAGTAGAATTAAAAACTACAGAATTCCTATGGAAATTGTCGGGGCCAAAGGTGAATGGGAATTTTGAAATCCTTTCTGTGATAATTTAGCAGGTTGGACAGAGGAGCTGGGTCCCATGATAGGAAACCTCTAGCCCAGCGAAGGTCCATTTCAGCCCCAAGATATGGATGTAGCAGAATAATGTATATGGGAGGTTATGGGGGATCCTGGTAAGCAGTGATTTCAGCAAAATAAAAACACAGACGTATTTTTCAGCGAAAAATACTGATTTTCTCAAGAAAAATGTATATGGGGTGGTTAAAATGGGTGGGGAGGAGGTTGTATCTCTGAAAAATACCTCTTTGTAATTCTTTGCGATATAATCACATATAACCCGGGATCCTAATTGGGACTACCTCTATATGGAATACTGCCTTGCAGTCTGGGAGACTTATGTGATATGAACCCCCATTACAGAGAGAATCTCCTTGGTTATTAAGACAAGACACATGCCCTTAATTCATACAGAATAGATATCTCAAATTCACAGCCACTTTCAGTGTAATAGAAGTTAACTATTTGGATCTCACAATTTACCATAACAACCAGAAATTATGTGTGAAGCCCCATGTGAAGGCTACTGACAAAAATGCTCTCCTTCATTATACAAGTCATCATGCAAAACATGTTCGCAACAATGTGCCTTTTGGGCAATTTTTGTGGATTAAACGCAATAGCAGCACTAATGAAAACTATGAGGAAGGAGCTAATGTTCTGATTGAGAAATTGAACAATAGAGGCTACCCATAGAGAGTATTTAAACAAGCAGCTAAGCGAGCCTTTAATAATGATCGAGGTGCATTGTTTGAGAAAAAGAACAAAGATACAGTCAACCCTCCTTTGGTTTTGGTAAATACGTTCAGCAATTTATCCTACAAAGTGAAGGGTATAATCTGTAAGAATTGGAGAAAGTTCATGGGCACACCTCCCCCAGTGGTGGCTTTTAAGAAAAGCACCAATATCAGGAATTTGGTGATGAAAAATGATGTTCAACGAACAGAAGTTCAAACTTGCATACAGAGCACTCTTTGGGACCTCCCTTAGGTTGTGGGCCACCACCCATGCGGGAATTGTGTAATGTGTCCTTTAAGACACAAAGTGTCTGTGGTAAATTTAGGTTTGAAGCATGACTGGATTTTGCAAGAACACACCAATTGCAATACTACTAATGTGATTTATATGATCAAATGTCCGTGTGCCCTTATATATATTCCGGCAAGACCAGCAGGAAATGCAAGACTCCGATGATCGAGCATAGGAGCTGCCTTAGGAATAACATTGAAAAAGCTCCTTTGGTCGCTCATTTTAAAAATCTGGGTCATTCTGAAAATGATTTTGAATGGTGCATTCTAAAAAAGGTGAAAGGAAAATGCCAAGAAGTGATTAACAGAAAATTGGTCAACTTGGAGCAGAAACTTATCTTTCTGACTAAGAGTCATCTAACAGGACTGAATGAGAGTATTGAATGGTACAATGTAAAATAATTCAAGTGAGTAAGTGTCCTGCTGGTGCTGCCTGCTATATAATAACTTGACTTTATTGTGGGTGATGTGGTTAATATGATTGTTTGCATTTGTGACATATGGAAAATTAAGACCCTGTGTGATATCTTCCAATGATGGGGCACAGTCATGTGACATTGATTCACCTCTTATTGTGAAATGGTACTGTGGTGTTAGTTTTAAATGTTTAGTGAACTGTTTTCTGTTCCAAGCGGTTTTATATATTGATTGTTAGGCAATATCGTATAGACCGCTGCCATTCTGATTAGGTATTAGAATAGCCAGACACTTCCGTAATGCCTTGTATAAGATCGAGCATACGTGCGTGGTTACTTAGCAACCTACGCAGTGACAGCACGTGATGCAATCATGTGATTACTGCTTTGTTATGTCGGCTAGAGTCCGTGTATGAGGGTTTTTGTCTACGGTCGGGATTTGCAGCCGCGTTTGGGTGAAGTGAGAGGAAGGTGAGGAGCGCTGTTATGTTTTAGCATAGCGAATGCGGGAATTGTTGAGAGGCTCCATTATGTCTTCGTTCTTCTGTGCTTTCTATTATGCTTGCGTGCTTGCTTCGTAAGCGTGTACACTTAATAGTCGATACATGCTTTGGTTTTTAGGGCACAGCTCCTTTGGAGAACCATAAAACAGCCTTTTTCGACATTGTGGAGATATTGGCCACGTACTTTTTGAATCTTTGGAAATTTAATGGACTTAGGAAATATTTGTCCGTTTCAATATTAACAGAAAATATACCGGTTCCATCAAGGTGAGGATGTGCATGTAGTGTGTTTTTTTTCCTTGAGTTTTTTTCCTTGAGTTTTTGTCCTTGAGTTTGGTGTTAATTTCTGAGTTTGATATATGGGTAATTAGTACCTTCAATTGTTCAATTGATGTTGGCTATTTGCCTTTTTTTCTTTCTGTACAGTTTGACCGTGTCTGGATTCTGTTTGATGTGATGACCAGTGTTGATGCAACTAAGAGTTACAATTGTAATACAGCCTAAGAGATTCAGACCTTTTGGCGTTTTTGATACAGGTAGATACATTGATTGTTCTATTTGTTGTACCCTTTTTGGTATTGGGGGTGAGGGCAAGGTGAAATTAATTAAACCTATGACGCCTACATATTGATATGTATGTATATATTTGTGTACCTACAGATATTGGAGTACCGTGTTTGAAATCAGAAGCAGAATTTAAAGTGGAAAAGAAATACCACATTAAAGCACAAGATACATGATTGCCCCTAAGGAATGTCCAGTTATTTCATAACTTCTAGGACAGAAGCTTATATAAGTCGGGCTATGATGGGAACAGTGTGGAACAACAATTAATTTGGCACTGTGTCTTTCTGGTTCTAATTATTGTTTCCTGGTTATTAACCAAATATTTTGTATGTGTTTTGTATATTGTATTGTAACATGTGCATATGCTTTTTATGCTTTTTTATATTTGTGTCATGATTTTGTTGCTTCGATTATATAATAATAAAATATGATATGTGAGATGGTATTGTGCATACACCCTACATTTGTGTTTTGAGGTGTTAATGTCTAGGTATATCCTGTGTCTGATGGTATACATGTGAATGATGTCATCATATTTATACCCTTCCCTTTTTTTGAGATTTAAGAATATTATATCCCCACTGAGTAGGATGGGTCAATACCTTATGTGTGGGGTGTTACCCCTGTAGAATTTTTTGGCTTAATTCATATAGCCCAGGTGCAGGCTAAGTATATCCTATGGCCACACATAGATAAAGAGACATTAAAGAGACACATAATGCCCTCATTAACAGAAGGGGCTGGCCAATGAATATGTCAATTTGAGAAGCAAACAGCTGGCACTAGATTAGCAATAGGGTACGTCAAGAGTTTACTGCTCTCACTCATTGGCAAACAGGTTAATACTCTATGGGCCAATGCAGGGAATCCTCTTGTCACCATAACAGATGAAAGATTTGACAGAGCTGCTTTTAACCAATAGGCAAGTGTATTTTGGCAAGTATTGCATGAGGCTTTTCCTGACAAAATAGATATAGGGACATTAATGTCCAACACAATGAAATCTACTGAGAAACCAGCAGAGTTCATAAGGAGAATGCAAGAGCAATGGAGACAGGAAGTGGGTCAGGTATGGCAGGAAACAGGGGGCAGCCTAGTTTCATTTTTATCATGTAGTTAAAAAAGTGCTATCCCAGGAGGTACAGAAAATTTGGACAAAGTAGGGGGATGGAAGCTAATCCCTGGGCAGAAATGCAGGCGCACATAGTGCATTTTTGCAAAATGAGACAGGCTAGAGAAAAGGAGCATTCAAAGCAGACCCAAAGAGCTCACGCTAAACTGGTTCAGAGGAAACTGGACAAAGTAAGCATGAAAGGGGCCATCCTTACTAATGCAGCTCCAATTCGCCCATGATTCCTTCTGCTCCCGCTACCACACTAACTTTTCTATAACTCAATATAATGGAAGGCCCTATGGATGAGCACAGGGAGTACCAAACAGGGGAGGAGCAAGTGGACTGGAGCAGAGGTCAATTTACAGGAAACAGACAGAATGAAGATTGTTGGTTTTGTGGAAAACTAGGTCCATTTTGAATGAGAATGCTGCATCATGCTAAGCTTAGAATTAGGGACTAACAACCATTTTCTACCGCCAATTCCGATGCCCCCATATAGCACTATGGGTCAAGGTCCTCAAAATCTATATCAGCCTTAGGGAGCTGGTCCGGGGGTACAAGCGATGCAAGGTACCAACCCCTTAAGGGTAATGATAAGGGGAGGTAATCTTGTTACAATGTAAAATGTTCTGCAGTCATCCACCCCTGGCCAAATAGGGTTCGAGGTAAATGGTGGATATCAGGCATAGGACAGACCACAGGAAACCTGGGTGTGCCCTGTTTTGTCAGTCACCAGCAGCTTGGAAAGGGCACCATTCATTGAGGTGACAATAAATGATCAGCCCTTCTCTTTCTTGATAGATACAGGGGATACCCGATCATGTATTACAGAGGGCTAATTCCCATTGTCGCATCAAGTCATGGACGCCCAAGGGTTCTCTGGAGCAGTAAAATAGATTCCCTTTACCAACCCTCTGGACATTACCTTAGGTGACACAAGTACTAAGGCACCTTTATTCTATACACCCCAATCCTCAGTCAATTTATTGGGTAGAGATTTGATGGGTAAATTGAATCACACCATTTCATGTACCAAAGAATGGCATATCTGTGCAACCCCATGGATGTATTGCCTGCATACTAAAGGTTTTAGAACAGTTGATGGGGTCCAAATGTGTTATAGAGTAGAACCAGTTGATGTAGCACAATTTGAAGCAGGGATCCACACCTCTCTAACAGAAATACCACCTGGAGGAGGAATACAGAGGAATCCGGGTGAAATACTGTTTTACCCAGCACTACCAAGAGAGGGAGATGAACAGGAAACAATCATCTTATGGCTTCAAGGGATTAGATTGACAGAAAAATGGGTGTCCATAATGGGAACTGATGAACAGGGACAAGAGCGGGTGGCCGTCCTCAGTATGTCATCTAAAACTCGATTGAGAAACCTCACTGGTGAGCTTTTCTTTCAAGATCAGGATTGAGAGACAGAATTGGTGTTTAGTGTATCTTCAACTTCATCTCACCAAATACTCTCCCACTAGACCACTACGTTCCTCTGGCACCAACTCTCTGTGTGTAAAGCATTTTGCTAAACAGAGACTAGGTCGCTCACTTTCCTCTGCAGGATCCCTCCTACGGAATAGCCTCTGCCTCCCTCTGCGCGTTGAGCAGGATCTTTTGAAATTCCGGAAGCTCCTTAAGACTTTCCTCTTTTCCTCCTCCTTCCCTTCTTCTCTCCTCTGCTAATCCCACAGTTGCTGTGATTGCTGTCCTTGGCCCCTATGGATCCTCGGGCCCTGAACTCCCTCACCAATCCTGCCCAGCACTGTCTATTCACAGCACTTGCATCTGCAGACCCTCTGCCCTGGAGGTTCACACTTACACCTCCCACAGCACCAGTACCTGTAGCAGTCAACATTCCAAGAACTTCATCTGTGGCTCCCCCATGAGCTGGGACTCCCCAGTACTTAGCCCCTCTTCCCCCTTCCTTGCTGCACTTGCACGCTCTGAATACTCACAAGGCATAGTAGGTTTGTCCCTTCTAACTTTTACCCCGCTCTGCTCTTAAATATTGTGTTTTTAATGTGTTTTTCCCCACTCTTGCAATAATTGCAGGGCCTGGATCTTTTGATTATGCACCATTTGCCAAACTACTGCTGAAAGTACTCAAGGAGGCACTAACACAAAAGAAAATACATAAAGTGGACCCCAGAGAGAATGGAGCCCTTCTAAGCTTTAAAAAAGGCTATGGTCTTGGCCCCAACTTTATGGACTCCTGACTATACCAAGATGTTCGTTTTGTTCTCACACTCAGACGTCCAACTGATGACAGTGGTCTTGACCCAAAATACCACCTTATATTATATGACCCTGCCATATATACAGAGGTAACCAGTACCACATAATACAGGGTTTATTTCCTTGTGAGTAGCTTCTGGCCGCCTGCGCAGTTGCGGTCCAAAACTCTGCAACATTGTTATGGAATCCCCATTGACCTTGTATGTGGGACATGCTGTCTTTGCAATTTCTGAAAAAGCTAAATCTACTCTTACTACCCTGCGAGCCTCGGGATGCAAGATTACTTTGTCTAGTCCTAATATTTACTTTGTACAGTGTCACACAGTAAACCCAGCTTTGCTTTTAGCTACTGCAATATAGACTGGCGGGCAAGTGCATGATTGTACAACTTATGAAGAAGAACCGATTGATGATGTTACTGTATTTGAAGATCCGCTGCCTAAAGGCCGGTTATTGTTTGTTGATGGGTCTTCCATCATAGAACAGTGCACCGGGACTAGACACAGGGGGGCAGCAGTTGTAGGGTTACATGAGGGGACCCTAGCAATTGTTCAACAACTTTTATTTCCTTCCGATTATTCAGCACAAGCAGCGTAACTCATTGTGGTTATCAGCACTCTTGAATTCTGCCCTGGAATACCTGTTACAATCTATTCTGATTTTGCATATGTTACTACTACAGTTCACTCAGGATTACACCAATGGGAATGAAGGGGATACAAAAATACTGATGGTTCACCTTTCATGCATGCAGTCCTACTACAGCGCCTGTCCAGGCGCTGGAAAATTCCTGCCTTTACCGCCATTGTCAAATGTGCGGTGCATATTAATAAAGATGACAACATTTCTAAAGATAATGAGCTCACTGATTGGGCAGCAAAAGATGCTGCCAGTCAAGAACCAGGTCCAGACGGCATGTTTGATCTTCCCCTGTGCATGACATACATGTACAGCTTTCAGATTTACAACATGATGCACTCAGTACCAGAAAAAGAACTTTGGGAAGCAGGGGTGTGTGTGTTAGATCCTGATATATTAACATGGTGACACAGAACAACATGGAAAGTAGTCATGCCTCGAGCATTGCTTCTTATAGCACTAAATCCACTACATTTACTGACACATGCCCTAAACAATTCCTTAATGGTGAATTACAAAATGATGGATTTATCCTCAACCTCTTCGAGATGGTTTCAATGTACATACACCAATGTGTTTTATGCCAGCAGCATTCTACTGCTCCCACTTTGAAAACAATCCAGGCGACTATCCAAAAGCCTACAGGACTTTTCTACACTTGCATATCGATATCATAGATATGGTAGATAGATGTCAAAACTTTAGATACATTATTGTTGTTGTATGTCGGTTTACGAGGTGGATTGAAGCGGGACATGTGCCCACCCAGACACTCAGTTAGCCACCAAGTTTTTGGTAAAAGAGGTATTCTCCAGATCAGGCTATACTGAAACAATCCGAAAACGGTACACCTTTTGTTAATACTCTTTTCCAAACAGTATGTCAAATACTTGGTATTACTCATAAACTGTGTAGTGTTTATCACCCTCAGGCTGATGGAATTGTTGAGCGTATAAATGGCTTGTTGAAAAATGCTATATCTAAACTGTCTTGTGCAATGAGGAAAAAGTGGCTTTATTGTTTGCCTTTGGCGTTATTCTCATTGTGAAATAGACCAGGGTCAGATCATCCTTTAATGCCTCATGAAATTGTTACTGGTAGACCTATGTGCATACCTACCTCACTCCCATGCAAGCACTCAGATGAAATACCAAGTATTGGGAGGGGAGATTTGATGGATATCTTAGGGAACTAACAAAAGCTGTCAGTTTTGTTTCTAAGCAGGTTCTCACTTCCAGGAAGGAGAGTTATAGCCAACCGGACCTACTGCTGCTACACCCAGAATTTAGTACACAAGTGGAGGGACCCCAAGTTTGATGGACCATTCAAAGGGATATTTGTTACGCCCACTGCAGTAAAGTTGAAGAATAAGAGACCATGGTTCCATGTGATAGATCTCAGAAAGGAGAGAAGGAAAGAGAGGGAAATGGGGGGAGAAGACAGCGTGCAAGAAGACACATAGAGACTAAAATACTTCTTTTTTCAATTATTATTTCTCTTTTTTGTGCTTTATTTTTCTTCTTTTTTTCTGGTTCTCTTTTGGATATTGCCTGTTTTGCATTTTACAAATCTAATACTTCTCAATGTGATATGTGACAGCCTATTGTTAATCATAGGGAAGCGGAAAACAATATGGAGGCTGCTAGTGTTAAGGATTCTTCAGTCACTAAATGGAGACATTGACCCTCATTATGAGCCAGCCAGAAAAGCGCCAATGATTCCGTCATCCTGGTAGCAACGTTTCTGGCAAACACACTGATGGAATCACTGGCATATCACACCCTTGTGGAAGCGCGCAATTCGCATGCTGGAATCGGTGTTATCAGCATGACAGAAACACTGACAAAACAAGCACTGGCACAACGCCGAAGGTACAGGAGGGCTCTGCACTGCTGAAGCAGTGCCTCCACTCCCTGACTGAGCCTGGGTATCACCCGATGCAAGGTAGCCCCGTAGCATATCTGCCACATATGCTTTGAGCATCAGCTCCACCAATGACTTCATCAGGATTCCGCATGATAATTCCCCACTAGTGCAACTGATGCACTTAAATTGATTATGGGGACATATCTCGCCTTCCTACCCCCCGAATCCTTGCATTTCCCCAGAGCCACCATTACAGCACACGAGGCAGCCCAGACCAAGATGGCCAACGGCTTCCCCTGTGCTACAACTTTGATTTGCACTGCCCTCTGAACCTACATCTCGTCTGCAATTGGCCATTGCTAAGTTAACTGGACCAATTACTCACTGGTAGGTGATCGCCGGTCCCACCCACTAAGGACCACACAACAAGGACTGGTCCTGTCCCGAGCCTGTCAGAGCATGGAGGGCTGTAGGGCTGCCTCCTAACTCTAATGTATACTGCCGTATACGTCCCGGCCGACTGCTTCCCTTATGAGAATCAGCCCCCTCCAAGAACCTCTGGTAAGACGTTATCTCATACTGAATAGCAACAACTTCATCACCGTGCATTACATGCCTGAACATGCACCCCACTCAGTGGTCACTTACTTGTCCAATGCACACCATAAGCTACGGCCATCGTACAAGACTCACCCCCATTACGCCTTGCCCACTACGACTTATAATCCGAAATTGCGCGTATAACTGCCCTCATATTGTTG
Source organism: Ambystoma mexicanum (assembly GCF_040938575.1). NCBI lineage: Eukaryota > Metazoa > Chordata > Amphibia > Caudata > Ambystomatidae > Ambystoma > Ambystoma mexicanum. The sequence goes on along the minus strand of NC_090929.1, from coordinate 971,302,208 downwards.
CATTATGATTTGCCTCAAGCCTATGCCCATCTGGTGACCGTAATTGTTTGCCTTTACTTTGTGCCCCCATATTGCACTTTGCCCTCATATTGCTGCATTGTGAATTGCCTCATGCCTATGCCCATCCGGTGACCGTAATTGTGTGCCTTACATATCACAGCCCCATATTGCTGCACTGTGAATTGCCTCATGCCTATGCCCATCTGGTGACCGTAATTGTGTGCCTTACATACCACAGCCCCATATAGCTGCACTGTGAATTGCCTCATGCCTATGCCCATCTGGTGACTGTAATTGAGAGCCTCACTTGATGCCCCTATATCACTGCACTGTGAATCACCCTATGCCTATCTCTGCTTGGTGACCTGAATTGTGCATGCATCCCCTTCCCTAGTCCCAGCTCATGTCACATCTGATACTGAATATTATACATACCCAGCATCTACATGGTACCCACAATTCCATTTTATCACCCTGATGTGTGACTCTACATTAAGTAACATGCACACCTTAAAAAGACCTCTAAATCATACACTCCTCCTACTATTCTGGGCCAACATAATAATAACTTGTATCAATGCCACACCCTGCCCGCTGCAGGAGAGAAACTCTCGACTCTGAGCAAGACTGCCACGGATCTACGATACCAGGATCATACGATTCAGACCCCAAATTATCGCGCACAACCTCTGTGCCACTGATCCCAACCTGTCTGCTCTAACTCATGAAGTAATGCAAAAACTCAGACTCATTGCACTACCTATTCTATTCATAACCAAAAGCGAACCAAGCATCCTAAAATAAGACCTATCCAAGAGCGGAACAAAAAAAACACCACATCTGGAGCCCTCATCAATGCAAGATATATCATTGCGCACTCCACTGAAATTGCTGACTTACTGAATTCTGACAACCTAGATTTTATGGCTGTCACTGAGTCCTGGCTGGGTCCTGGCTTCACGATGCTGCAGGACCTGCACTCATGATCGCTATACCTGACGACTACCATATACTCAGAGTTGATAGACCCAACTCTAGAGGAGGTGGCCTTGTAATCATGCCAAAACAAAACTGGCATTAAGGCTAACGACTCCCCGATATTAAATCCTGCGAACCACTAGCAGCTGTATTACCCAGCCCAAATAATAGTACACTAACTATTCTCCTAGTGTATAGACCACCTGGACCATTAGGCACCTTTGAGGAAGACCTCTCCAGCCTCCTTACTAACAATAGAAAGGATTCCACATAGCTCTTATTACTAAGCGATTTCAATCTGGGCTTTAAAGATGCAGAGGACAAACAAGCCCGATCCATTGAAACTATCTTAGTTGAACACGTCCTGACCCAAAAAGTCTTTGCTCCCACGCATATAAAAGGGCGCACACTAGACTGGGTAGCTAATCTAAATTGTTCTATCACTATTTCGAAAATAACCCCTCAAGATTGGACTGATCACCATCTTATCAACTTCTCATCTACTATTGAGCTCCAAAATCTGACAAACATCGAAACAGTACCTCCACTCCCAACTAGAAGCAAAAAAGAAATTACGGCTGAAAAATTACTTTGTCTCCTCTTACCAGCCCTGTCAGTCAACACTAATCATTCTGACCCTAACGCGCTAGTTGAGACCTTTAATAACACCATGTCTATGGCCTTGGACATCATAGCCCCAGTCAAACTGCGCAAAAGCAAACACTAGTCCCATCTCAATACGTGGTTCACTCCCCACCTCAAAGAACTACGTCTACAAAAAAGGAAACTCCAAGCCATCTGGAGAGACTCACCCACGGATGACAATAAAACATTACTATCTAACCTTGGCAACAAATATAAGAAAGAAATAATCCAGACCAAAAAGAACTCATTTAACGATAGAATCACTAAGGCCAATTCCAACTCCAAGGAGCTTTTCAGCATCCTCCGGGAAATGGAAAATCCTACTGTACTGCCAGATAATGTCCTGAAAGATAAACAATGGTGCACAAATATCCAAAATGCCTTAGCCAATAAAATAGTAACTCTGCAGACTAAAATAGCGAACAAAAAAACGTTCTTGCGTTCTACAGAGACGTCCACTAACCCACTGCTTGATGCACCACGTACCGACAAACCCTTCAGGTTCACCAATATTTCCATACTGGAAACAGAAAAGTTTATCCTATCTCTGAAACCCTCCAACTGCCAGGGTGACAGCTGCCCGCACAAATTATAAAGGACACAGCCAGAGACCTAGCACCCTTTATCTCGAAGCTTATTAATGCTTCCTTCGATTTGAGTACGGTCCCTATGAACCTCAAAGAATCCTGGGTGCTACTGCTCCTTAAAAAACAAACTTTAGACCCAGCTATACCCACTAACTATAGACCCATTACTACGATCCCATTTCTCTTCAAAATCATTGACAGAGTAGCCTATCTCCAAATCCAAAAACATTTGGAGGCAAACCAACTTCTGGGATCTTGCCAATCCGGCATCAGACCACAACACGGCACTGAAACATCTTTAATTGACCTCAAAACACAAATCGATGACTTGAAGGATAAAGGTAAAACAGCTATGCTACTCCTCCTCAACCTATCGGCTGCCTTTGACCTGGTGGACCATGCAGTATTATGGAAACACCTAGCATCAGCTGCCTATGTTTCGAGTGAAGCTATAGCCTGGGTTCAATCCTTCCTAGCGAACCATACGATGAGAGTGTTCTCCCCCTCAGCCTCAGCAGACTCAATCCACATTACATGTGGAGTTCCACAAGGCTCCTGTGTTTCTCCGACAATGTATAACATCTTTACTAAGCCACTCTTCGACAAACTTGACAGGCTAGGGGTCACATATACAAACTATGCTGATGAAACCCAGATCCTTATACCCCTCTCGGGCAACTTTGTCGAGGACACAGCCTTAGTAAACAAGATATACCTCCTCATTCAGGCATGGATGGCCTCACACAGCCTCTGTCTAAATGACGACAAAACAGAGATCCTGATCCTAGGGTCTGACTCCAACCTCAAAAAATGTATCCTAGCTACGCTGCCTTTAACATTGACGGTAATGCTATCAAAGTAGTCACTGAGGTAAACACACTTGGCTTTTACCTTGACTCTACATTATCTCTCAAAAAACAAGTCAGCTCCATGGCCTCCTCCACAGCTTGTACCTGTAAATTGATTCGGGCCTGCAGACCCTATTTATCCAAAACGAATTGCATCAAGCTTGCTAATGCACTTATGTCTAAGCTTGATTACTGTAATACCCTCTATGCAGGCGCTAAATAAAATTCAAAGGGCCTCATTACGACCCAGGCGGTAAGTTACCGCCTGGGCCGTGACTTTACCACCATGGCGTAAACTACGTTTACGCCATGGTGGTTGGCGGACTTACCGCCCCATTCCGAGGTCGGCGGGGCGGTAAGTCCCCAATCCCCATTTACCCTTCCCCATTCCCATTTTTGCCCCATAGGGCATAATGGGAGTGGGGAAGGCGTTAATTACGCCACCGTAAATTACGGTGGCGTAATTAACTCCATGGTCCCTTAGCGCCATGGATTTTAACACCTGCTAAAAGCAGGTGTTAAAAGCGCCATGGCGCTAAGGGACCTCGTAGTTGGCGGTAAGGGGTCGGCGCAGCTAACGCTGGCGTTAACCCCTTACCGCCAGGGTCGTAATGAGGCCCAAATACTGCAAAACAATGCCGTAAGAGCAGCTCTCAACATACCCCTCAGAGAGCATATCTCCAATATCAGGAAAGACAACCACTGGCTAAAATTTAGTGACAGAATATTCCTTATAACAGTATCCCTTACATTCAAAGGACTTAACAATGCTGCACCTCTCTATATCTCGGCTAGATTTTCCGAAAGAACGTCTACTCACCAGACCAGAGCCTCTAATGACCTATGCCTAGAAGTTCCCAGGTTCAAACTGTCCAAATCTGGAGGAGCAAGCTTCCCAGTCAAAGCTGCTATTGCCTGGAATACACTACCCACTGCCTTGAGAGAGGACCAGCCCTACTCGAGATTTAGACGCAACCTCAAGAACTGGCTCCGTACAAAGGACAACTTATAAACTTCTACCCACCTCTGAAATACATATTGACCCTCGTCTCTTGTTTTTATGACTCTGTTATATATTCACCTTATATTCTACCTTTTCTCTGCTCCCTGTATATATATATATTTGTATTGTATGTATTGTAATAACCATCTGCTGCAACTAAGCTCTAAATATTCTTGTAACTGCTGTGCCCTGCTACCTGTGGGTTTGGTGCGCATTATCAAATAAACAAACAAACAAACAAACAAGCCAACGCTGGTGTTTCCATGGGTCAAAATTTCAGTAACAGCCAATCCTGGAATGCACAATCATGAAAACACTGGCAACGAACCATCCGATGCCGGAAACACCGGCAAAGGAATTAGCGGAACCGGAAACAGCGACATTGCAGGAACTGGAAGCTCACCAGGGGCATTTTGAAAAACACAATCCATAGAAAATTGGGCGCTTCCTGTAGCCATTGTAAGTAACTCATGGTGGCAACACTAAAGATAAACACAAGTGATCACTGTTCAAGGGTATTTATTAAGCTATATAATGGATGAGAAAAACACCTAATCTAAACCTAAATCTAAGCTACGACCATCAAATAATAATAAGGCAGTCCTAGTGGCGTCTTGTCAAATAAAAAGGGCCTATACTAAAAATAAAACAATTGCCTACCATTACAACTAAGTTACAAAATAGTGTGGGATTATTTTCACAAAAGAAGTGTTCACCAAATGATAAGTCAGGATGGTATGGCTGGGGTCTTCCTTCCCCATTTTTTTAGCATGGGACAAGGCAGGACTCTTAAGCATAGCACATTCCTGGGCCTCGCCACCACGAGGTTACAGTTGCTTTCAATGATGCCAGGACCTTCTGGGGCCAAGTCTCTTTTCTGCAAAGTCTCTTGCCTTAGAAGGCCTACTGGACCATAAATAATAAACAAACAAAAGTTCCTTTGGTAATCTTTTACGTTGGGTGATTGCTCTTTCCCCCTTGGATCACCCTCAGCCGGGCTCTGATCCTTCAGGCAATGTTAGCCTCCTTCAGTCGGGTACACTATGTTTATGCTTATTGTGTTCATAGAGCGCTTTACGCCAAAGCGCTTTACATTATAACAACAAGGATACAATAAAAACAGTAGAAGCAATTACAAAATATGAATCCAACCAGTAATACAGCAAGTAGAACAATTTGCAGGTGAAGATAAACGAGGGAAGAGGGGGTGGAGAAGGGGTAGGAAGTGGGAAACAGGAAGTGGAATACGCTAAGGGTGAGAGAGGAGGCGAGAGGACTTAAGAGGAACGGAGCTGGGAGAGAAAGGTAAGAGGAGGAGGGTAAAAAGGGGAGGAAGGGGAAGGTGGAAGGAGGGGATAAGAGTATCAGGGAGTGGAGAAGAAGAGATTTCAAGGAGACACGAAAGGAGGAATAGAGCACTACAGCCTTTCACTCAAAAAGTAACATTCAAAAAAAGTCTCAATGTCTTTGCAGGCATCCCTAGCAGGGTCACCTTTGCCCATATCAAAGTTCACGTTCTCATCAGAAAGCGGGGCTTCCCTTCCCCTAGATTTCTCCTGGCATCCCTCTGTCGGGTTCACACTTGCCACAATTCACAAGACCCCTTAGGATCTTCCCTTTATCTAAGTTTGGATCTCAGCCACCAGTCAGACTTTCCTTAAAGCCCCCAGCCAGGCTTCCCTTAAAGCCCCCAGCCAGGCTTCAGATAGTTCTATTAATACCTTGTTTTCTGGTGTGTCACTGGTTACCCTGATTTGTAGGCATCCCTCAGTCGGGTTGACATTTACCAATTTCACAGTTCACCCAGTTTTCTTCAATGTGTCAAAGACTTTTGAGTGTTAGAGGGGTTTTGAACGTGCCTTGTAGGACCACTTTGACACTTCATGCCAGCCTCTCCTAAGGCCTCTTAGTTCTCATAGTTTCAACAAAACAACACAACACAAAAAGGCTCCAGTCAGAGTCCTTCGAATGAGTGCCTCCACGGCGCCGGACCACTCTGCTTCTGGACCTTTTACTACAGTTTCTTTAAACTTCATTTATCAAGTTCTTTGTTCAACAATGTTGCCGCCTGCAACCTTGGGCCCAGCACAGTTCGGTTTACTATCAATCTTCTCCGACTCACCGGCTGTGCTGAACTGTTGGAGCTTTTAGTCTCGGGCGTCAAAGACGACACCACAGCGGCAAGCACTTAACCCCAGCTTTGGCTATCGACGCAGGAGGGCCCTCTGTGCCATTGACACCTGTCACACCACACGCCAGCTGGACTTCCCGGTCTTATGATTTCTATTTCAGAGGCTTTGCGGATCTTATTTGAAAAGGGCAAGGGCAATTCCCTCCTCGTCGTCCCTCCAGGTCTCGTCGCCTTTCTCCTCCGTCTAAACTACCGGTCTGGAATGGCTGTTTCCCTGTGCGTTCGGCCTTGCTCAAACTGTGCTCTCGTGCTCCACCTTTTATACATGTAGGGAAGGGAAAGGGCCGTCAGGTGTGCATAGTTATTGTCAATTGCCTGATTCTGCCTGACCCTTGTGTTGGGATATGTTAGGTAAAAGGCTCTGGTATTAGTCCATTTTCTTTCACAGTGTACGAAAGTGTGTTGGAAAAGGGGGGTAGAGCTTCTAAATATCCTATGCAGTAGGATGGGGAAAAGATGTTGTAAGGAAGGGGGTAGAGTGTCTCACCCATTGGCACCCCACTTCCAGTCCTCGAGGACCCCTCATCCAGGTGATCCTCCCACACTGGTCCACGCCCAGGAACTGGATCTAATAGTGATGGGCGAGTCCTGGCCACCTGGATGACAGATTCCTAGGGACTGGTGAGACACTTTCAGGTTTCTCACACCGTCCAGTCACGGAAATACTGGCTACATGGTAGGCACATAAAACTCTTGTGTCCCTGATGTCCGTCAACGTAAGCCGCGGTTCATGGACCCCGAACTAACCGGTCTGACCGACAAAAATGGGGCCAATGGGGATGAGCTATTTGGATCCGACAATCAGTGAACCAGCCTGTGCCGCAAGTCAGCTATATGGGAGGAGGTGACCCAGAAGGTGGGATGACCTTTGACTCAGAGTAAGGAATCTACTCTCTGCAAATAGGAGGGAATGCTTTTCCACCAGAGGCGGGACAACCTCCCCAATGAAATTGATGCTGTGGGAGGAGACATGCAGCACGGTGTGCAAATGGAGAGGATCACGGGAATAGGAGCAGAAGAGGCTGGAGCAGGGATGCAAGCAGAGGGCAGTGAGTAAAACAAGCTACATCAAAATGCAACACATGAGACTCCTGTGAAATGCACCACACACATCATGGGGATATGAACAAGTGCATTGGAATGACACAAGACCACAACACCAATATGGGCCAGGGTAAGGTAAGACATGCACAAGCATCACACCAAAAATACACGAGGCACACACCGGTACAAGCCAGCATGGCAGGACTACTACCAATGTGCACTCATACCACACACATATGCAAGCACACATCAGAGCAATCCTAACAACCAGACATCCTGTCCAGGCCAGGTCACACACAAGGTCACAAATGTGTAATGCAAGTCCATTGGGGTGACACACAGGTGAATAACGCATGCCCATCTCATCCTGACAAGCACATCCTCTTGACAGTGACCATGCTGGACCATCCACAGCCAGAGAAACCACACAGAGGAAGCTGCCAACAGCACACACCACCACATCATAGCTGACACCGGCTGCAGCAGCAAAGCCATCAGGCCCTTTGCCCCACCATCTGCCCCTGCAGGACAGCCATTGGGCCCTTTGCCCCCACCATCTGCCCCTGCAGGACACCCATCAGTGCCTGTGCCCCCAACATCTGCACCTGAGGGACAGCCATCAAACCCCTTGCCCCCACCATCTGCCCCTGCAGGCTAACCTCAGGCATGGCAACTCGTTAGGTTCCCACCCAACATCAGCCACTATTCCACACTGGCCCATCCACTGACGATGATGCAGTGTTGAAAGTGGGCGAAAGCATGGATGGCTACCCAGACCACACTCCATACCACAGGCAGAGCTTCAGCCCCTCAGACCTGCACAGCCCCCTCCACCTCCAATGCCCAACATCAGGGAGGTAGATGCACGCTTCTGCAGGATTGAGGGCAGGCATGATGAGATGGCGGACATTGTCCACAAGCAACTACACGAGTCCTGTATGATGCAGGAATGACTTCATGCCAGCAGCCAGAACTGTGCCCATGCCCTGGGCTGTACTACCTCTGCCCTGGTTAACCGAGCACCGAGGGTCCAGGAGGGAAACTAGGGGGTCTCTGCACTTTCAGAGTCTCTGACTCACACCCTGCAGGCTGCCCTGGATCGCATGGGTGCCCAGGGATCGGAATCCCCACTCCAGTGTCACTACACTGACAAGCTCCCACCAGGACAGCCCAAGGCACTGCTCCCAGCAGTTTCCAGCCTCACAGGCACATTCCAAGGCCTGTGATGTTAAAAAGTACAGGAGGTGACTTCAAACCACACCATTCATAACACTCTGATTTTTGTGGGTGTTTTGGGAGGGTGTTATTGGGGAGGGAGTGTTTGGGGATGGAGTGTTTGGGGATGGAGTGTTTGGGGAGGGGGTGCTTGTGGAGGAGGAGGGAGCAGAGGATTTTAGTTGTACCTATTTCTACTTGAAAAATACATCTTGTTGAGCACCTACATCATGAATGGACATTCCTTATTGGTGTGGTATGATTTATTGGTTATGCACATTACATGCAGTGAGAAGCATGGGTTGTGAATAGTGGAGGGGGATTCAAAAGGAGTTTTCAATGAGTTCCTGATGGGCTACTCTCCCATACCTGGCATCCATGCGCACATGCCGGGGATGGATGGAGCTACCTCCCCATCTTTATCATCTTCACCTGCTGGTGGTGGCATGTCCATTTCCGGGCTTAGGGGTATGTTGCGTCTGATGCTATATTCTGCAACATTGCACAGGCCTGGTCTCTATTCCCCACCTTCTCTGGCCTGTACATGACTCACCTGTAGACCTGTAGACCAGTGAAGGCATTGGAAACGTGCCTTCAAGAGCCTGAAAGTCTGCTCAATAGTTGTCCTGGTTTCGCATGGTTGCATGATTGTAGGCCACCTCCTCCAGCATCTGGGGATATCTCTGATGGGTCATCAACCAAGTAGTGGATATTGTAGGGGAGGGATGGTATCCCAAGTATGACACAGACACAACATGTACAATTTGTAAAAAACCTTTATTGATGTTTTTGGGGTTGGAAAAACTCCTACTTTGCCCTATAACTAAGATGGGTGTAGTCTAGACCATCAAACGATGAACAAAACAGTCCTAGTGGTGTCCGTGAAATAAAAATGGCCTATTGTAACAAAACCTAATGCTTGCCCTATCTCTTGTACAAAAAGTGTATAAAGGAGAAATGTATGTAAAGGAAAAAAACAGTGTTCAAAAGACTAAATGTGGCTGAATCAGCTCTCCTCCCCAAGTTAGACTAAATGCAGTAACAACACAATAAACAGTTCCAAAACGTGGATCGAGGCCCACCTGGCCTTCCACGTTAAAGTCACTCTTTCCAGACTTCCAAATAAAGTTCCAACAAAATGTTCACGTAGGTCCCTCTCTGTCGTGCTCAGACCTCTTCAAAACATAGTTCACGTGGGTACCCCTCTGTCTGGCTCAGACCTTTCACACCAAAGTTCACATAGGTCCCCCTCTGTCGGGTTCAGACCTGTTCATAACACAATTTCAACTGAACTTGTAAGAGGCTCCCTTCCCCAAGCTTATTAAACTTCGGGTCTCCCCCAATCAGGCTCAGACCGCTTTCGGATGTCAAAGACTTTCGAATGTGCGTGGCTTCCTTTACAGACCTGCGCAGGACCACTTTGACTCAAAGTTCAAGATTCAACATTCACTCTCCCCTTCTCTAGGAGTTATTTTTACTTCGCTTTTGCAGTTCATTCACTTTATCGTCACAAACAATGCCCCTTTCACAGAGACATTTGAGTCGGCTACATCCTTTCGCCGGACCACTCTGTTACTCAGTATCGCTGATTTCACAGCTGTCCTTACTTCAAAGTTCATTCACAGGTCTGCCTTTTTTCGCGTATCATCCTCACGCGTGCAGCCTTCACTTGCGATATAATGATACCACTTCAAACTTTCTTTAACACACACCGGTCTCTCTGGTCGCTTACCAGCTCACCGGATGTGTGCATTTCTTTCTTTTAGGATTTCCAATTCACGAGTCAAAGTTAGTACCACAGGCTTGGCCTCGCCTCCCCAATTCTGCCTTTCACCCACGAGGGCGCTGGCGTCCTTGAAACACAATGCACCCTTCGGATGTAGGATCTGGCCTTCTCCATGTGTTTTTCGCCACCTGTTGGAAGCAATGACCTCCAGTATGGAACTCTTGGGGTTTTCGACCCGTTGCTCTCGTCCCTGGGTTTGTCGCTCTCCTCCAGTAGGTTTGCCTTCCCCCCAGAAGTTCTGCTCGTACACGTGTTCTACCTTGCACAGAGTGTGCCTCCAAGTTCTGCCTTTAATTCGTGTTAGGAGAGTTAATTGGTATCAGGTGTTTGCACTTCAAGTCTGGAGGCTGACTTTGTCTTACCCGATTAGCGTGACATGTCCAGTACAATGTATGAGTGCTTGTGTTGTTACTCTCAGTCACCTTCTTCCTCGGCCAGTGTTTGTGTAAAACGGGGGGTGGGTTGGGACCTCTGACAATCCTAAATAATAGTATGGGTTAGATAAACAAAAAAGGGGGGAATACCGCGCCTCACCATCGGCTGCCCCACACCCACTCCCCAAAGACCCCTCACCCAGGTGATCCTCCCACACTGGTCCACCCCCATAATCTGAATCCAAGGGCGATGGCTGTGCCCTGGCCATCTGAGAGAGAGATCCCCAGGGACTAATGGGTGGGACACCCTCTGGTTTCTCACAATATGCATTATTAAATGAATATACATGTATTTTGAGTAAAAAAAGAGAGAGAGGAAAAAAGAGGAGGGGAGTCATTTCCTGGTCACCTGAATTGTTAAATTGGTTTCACTACAGCTACCATAATCCTTAGAGACTGCATAAGCAATTATATTGGAATCACCTGGAAAGATAGACAACACAGCCTCCCTGATGAGTGTTGGAGATACGAAAGCGCTAGGAGGAGAACAGCAGTGCAAATATAGCTGAAGGGATTCAACTCTGTGAACATGGGCAACAGCATTACAAATGCAGCTGAAGGGATTCAACCCTATGAACATTTTGGCAGCAGTTGGGCTTTAACCCTGTGAATGTACTAGACACTTTTGGGATTTAACCCAGTAATTTTGGTTTCAGGTAGTTTATTGGCTGGGAACTGGAGGGCGCGCCTTGCCCCCTCTTGTTTTACTTGTATTTCGATAATGCAGTATTCTTTGTTTGTGCAAACCTAATCAGGTTAGGCCAACATATGTGTTATTAGATTTGTATAGTTAGGAGGGATTTTGTGGCACAAAAAATCTCTGGAAAATATGCTAATGCTGTGAGTTTTTGAGTATAAATACTGGAGTCAGATCATTTTGAGCTCAGTTTTCATTCTTACGAGGGTGACTGATTAAACGTGTGTTTTCTGAGATTTCTTGTCCGTCTCTCATTCCAGTGTCGAGTTTGGTTAAACAGTGGGATACACTGTGGCAATAAGCCACGAGACGGCGGGCCAATACCGCCCCAGGCAATGCCCCCACAGAAGTGTTCCCAGAGCGTTCTCTCCTGAGAAAAGAAGAAATAAGAAGGTAAGTAGGGGTGGGAGGGAGGGGATAGTTTGCAGGGGGGGGGGGGTGGAGGGAAAAATAAACGTACCTGAGTTCCCGGCGGGGGACGAAGGCAGCCTCCAGTCATGGGAGGCTCGGAGCGGGGATTGCTCTGTTTCGAGCCTCCTCATTGGCTAAGGGGCTGCCAAGCCCCCCACCGGGAACAAACCGAGGCACGAACGTGCGTCCACAGGATTACACCGTGGTATGGCTCAGAAACAAGCCAATCACGTTACGTGTATCCCGTGGACACACGTCCGGCGGGTACTACTGGCATATCTTAATTTGCTTCAAAGTTCTGATAAATTCACAAGTGCCATTTGAATGTGCGCATCTTTGATGCCTTTTGTCACCCCCTTTGCCAACGGCACAAACCAGAAGGTGTTTCTGCACATTTGAAAGTGCACCCAACACTTTCACAAATGATATGTGTGTAAAATGTCAGAAAACAAGCCTTCCACTCTGCTTGGACGGCTAAGCGCACTGCATGAGAATGTTATTACCACTCTTTTCCCCTTTCTTGTCACATTCCTTCCTAGATAGTTTACCCATGAAATGACCCTTAATTGAGGTGTAAGCCTCTGTCTCTCGTTCCTCCAATTGTGTTTTCTTTCTCGCAAGACAACCATGGAACATTTTGGGTCAGACATTTGCCAACTCCAGCCTGTGTTTTTTAAGTAAGTCTAAAGATGAGAAGGTCGAACTGTTATGGGCAATCCCTCTGAACAGACACAAGCTTACATACTGGGGTAGGGTAGGGATGAATGGAAGACAGCTTTCTCCACCATACATATCATAAACACATTCTTCCTGAAATGCTCACTGAAGAGTGGGTAGTGCATGCCGGAAAGGCATAGCCACACATTGGACAGTTTTATTTATCACTAGGCGCATTAAAACCGTATAGCAAGACCTCATAACTCACTAACCTCAAGTGACAAAATATCGGGCCGCAAACAAGATACAAGGATCTATGGTCGAAATGCCTGTTTTTCTATGTTGGCACAATCGTAGATTACAAGAAGGGCACTCAAAAGAGAAGACACATCTGCTATTCCTAATCTGGCAGACCCAGGCATAATCACAGACATCACAAGCAGAGGAGGCACTCAACTTTTCCCAAGTTGATGTTTGAGAAACTGTACATCTAGTGAAAAAATCAGTGTATAGCACTTAAGGAGAGCCAGTCTATGGTACAGCAACAGAGCTGCGTCGCAGTCATAGATGCCCCATGTTCAGCAGTTGCTCCACCCACTGAAACAACTCCAGTAGAGATAACAGGGAGCCCAGGATAGTAAAGAATATGGTTCCTTAGATAGAAATAGCGAGAAAGGTGTAGCATTTGAAGATATTTAGATGACCTCATTATCGTACTGGAGAATATGAGCGAAAACCTGGAACTGCCAGTAGCCACTTCCCAAATGGAGAAGACGCTTTTCAGGCAATATAAAGACTTTTCCTCATCGCCTTTTCCTTTTCATTAGAACATTGAAAACGTACTGCTAAAAGAATGGAAGGATACTGAGAACACTTATTAAAAATGGGTCCAATTGTGGAATTCAATACAAATTACCCAGGCCATGTTAAACTAGAAAATTTGCTTGGAGACCTGATTGTTCAGTCACATTTTATACCAGATGAAACCACACCAGTGGATTTAGTGGACAACAAAATTGGCAGTGCACTGAAAGGTACATATTTGCCCATACCAATGGTATATAAGGCGCTATATAAGTGCAAAATAACATAACATAACATAACATAAACCTGATCATACGAGCTGGGGGATATTTATGGCATGCTGCATAGTTGCTCCTGATGGATTTTCAAGCTCTCTTTAGGGCATATGGAGTGGCAGGCCCTTCACCTCACAGATGTTAATGATGGAATAGTAAGGGACAAGGCCTCATGTTGTTTGGTTCACAGTTGGACTCTTTGTTGGAGAAGTCCCATAATGACGGAAAACATGCATTTTCTTACAGAGGTAGTAGTCAATCGTTCACCTCTAAACCGGTGATGTAGAGTTCTTCTCTTCCGGCACTCACCACAACAGATAGAGGTTCCTTCTGAGGCAGGCATGTAGCTCTTCCAATCACAGTTGATCCTCCAGACCTCAGATAGCAACGTTTGTGACACCAACATCCTGACTAGCAGGAATCAGAAACCCCAATGTAGGGCATCTCCACCATTTCACAACATGATGGAAGAATATATCATACATTTGGGCTCAATTAATTGGCAAAGAGGGTTATACTATTGAAATGTATGAACTTACACACAAATGTCACAAGTGGTTACTCTATTACCCAAAACGACAACATCCTGACTGAATTAGATTTCTTGGAAATGGACCTGAATGGTACCCCTAATTTAGTGAGGAAATACCTAGGAGAAGCGGATTGGATCCGTACGATCGGGAAATCTGTAATTTCCCAACACCACTTTGGGGGAACTCTTTTTTTAAGAATCATGATGAAATTACTGGGTAGAAACGAAACCCCTGGGGCTAGACAAAAATGTCCAGAGAGGAAAGGTTGTGCAGGTTGTCTAATACTCAGATTGAAACACTACAGCATTTGAGTTTAGACTGTAAGACTCTAATTGAATTGAGATGAAGATGTTTGGGGAAATATTTGGAGAATTGTATTATTTTAAATACAGAGCCAACTTGGAATTTCATTCTTAAGGGTGCGAAGGTGGGTGCTAAAATACATGTAATAAGATTTTTAAAGGCAGTTTTTACCTTAATTAAGAATGTATGAATTTTTGATGACGATAAACTGTGGGAATATTAGTGGATTGTATTGTAATGTTTTGATTATATTTTAATGTCTTGATTTTACAACTATGTATTTTGTATATGTGCAGAATTTCGTGATTGCTTTATGTGTTAATGATTATTTGTCGACTTGTTTAATTTGTGAGAGGTTCATTTGAAGCATAACACACACAAACAAAATACCCAAAACGACATTGGAGCGGTATACCCTGATTGAAGGAGTTCAACAGCTCCTGTGCAACTAGCCCATCATGATGGTGCCAGAATTGAATCATCAGGAAGATTGTTTTGTTTTCACTTCTTGTGAGGAAGTCTTTGACCTCAAAAGATGAACCCCTTCATCACATACCACAATTTCTGCATGGAGTTGCTGCAGCATAATATTGCCAGGAATTTACTTGACTTTCAATCAATGTGAAAGACCTGTCTTTACATGCACGGATTCATGCATTCCATAAAAGATACCTCAGATTTATAATAAAGAACACCAACTATCAGTTCCAGCTTCGTCCCTTTGGACTTGTGTAAGCCTCCTGAATTCTTGCAAATATCATGATGCTGATTGCTGGTCTCTTCAAAGCAGAAGGCAAATCCGTCTACTCCTCCTTAGATAATTAGTTCATTCAAGCACCATGACAAGGAGAGTGCCATCATTATTGCACGAGGGTCTGAAAAGTCCTACATGACCATGTGACAAAGATTCGTTTAAAGAAATAATTTCTGAACTCTAACCCCAATTTGCAGTTTATCAGAGTCCCGTTCAGATCCGATTTAGGGGAAGGAATCTTTTTCAGGACACCGAGCAGAGTCCCTTAAACTCCACCTGCAATCAATCTTCATAAAACAAATTGAAAGCTCTTTTGTTTCGCATTATGCACAAGCTTGGGCCTGTACACTCAGAGCAGCTGACCATGCAATATGGTGGCCAGGGATAATGTTTAATAGAAAATTATCTACAGCAAACAATGAAAAATTGTAATATTGACCTGACAAATGTACACTGAAAACAAAGGATAGATAAAGTGGTTGGATAATCGGCTGCAGTCTACAGAAGACTCTCTGGTGCAAATATATGCTATATAGTTGAAACACGAGGCGTAACTTGGGAGTGTGGGTGACTGAGGAAGGCACAGGGGAGTTTTGTCTTATTTCTATTTTCAGATGGCACTACTTTTTGACTCAATTTCGGTCATCTTGAAACAAAGTAGGTATTAGGTATTTGTGTTGCATGCTTTTTTTTACCATTATTTTTACAGATTATATAATCTCATGGGTCCATGTTATATAGCACATTTGAGGTGGTTACTCTAGCCAAAAACCTGCATGTCAAATACAAGGTCCATATTCAAAGATACATACACAACAATGATTATGACTGAGGTGTAGAACTATGGCAGCTCTTCTTAGATGTCTGGAATTTAATATCCCAATCTGAAGGAAGTTTTCTTACAGAAGATAAAGCTTATGTCCTCGGATGGCTGATATTTTAATTATTTTATTTGGAATTTTGTTATTTATGGCCCAGTTTATGTACATTGTTTTTGTACTGTTGAACGTGTTCCTTAGCTATCCCTGTAGCAACCCATATGGTAGCAAATGGAACAATTTACACAAAATCAAACAAAATCTCTTCATTTAAAACCACACTAGGGTTACTGATTATGTGCCCTCTAGATGTGTTGGGTTTCATCTCCCATCCGCTTTAGCCAGCGTAGTCAGCTGGGAAGGATCAACATAGTTGCAGCACATAGTCATATAATGTGGCGTTATGTACCTGTTCTATGGGCAGCACCGGGGGTAACGGCCCGCGGCCCCAATTAAAGGCCCGAGCACAGCCGAAATAAGGTAAAGTGGGAGATGTGGGAGGTTGATCAAGAAAAAAAAGGGGACGGAGGGCGGGGGGAAGATGGCAGAGGGGTGAGCTGGCCGTCAGGCAGCTTTGAATGCGGGCTTGTACCGCGGTTCAAGCCTGCGCTCCTAGCCACCTGATTGGCTGGTTCACCTACCCGGGATGCTAATGAGTAGTCATGTATAATATACAGTCCAGATAAGAGTGAATATATTCTTACAACCCTTTGCATACAGGGCATCAGGGAGTTTGGGAGATGAATTGCTAAATCGTTACATCATTGGCAGCTCACCGGGACATTGGGGAATTTAGATAAGCCTTATCATCATTTGGTGCAACATAAACACACTAGCCATAAATGTTAGGAATACCTTTCCTGCAAAAGTTTAAAGTTTCCACTCGAACCATATTTTCTTATTACTACTGCTAATTTCAATTTTATGCCTTGCAGCATTAATTATTATGAGTTGTCTCATTCTATGATATCCCTCTATGCCGGCACTATTGCATAATCCATCTTCACTCACATGTGTTAGCTCTCTTGCATAATGTATACTCTAATTTTATTCTGCATTACTGCCACCAAGATATCAGCAGGACCCATAAACTCCTGGCCCCTCTGGTCTTAAAGCCGTTACTGAAAACAGCCAAGTGTCCACTTGGGAGTAAGCAGACTGACACAAGGGGGGTATAAACCTAAGGAGACTCTGGAAAGGATCTGGATTATGCATAATGGAAGCTGGCATGAGTACCCGTTAGAAGAGGGTATCATCAATCAATTTTCCATAGAAATAGTGATTCCTACCAAGACGCAATGACCCTTTATTTTTATTTATTTATTTTTGCATGTATTGCAGCGCACTGAACCCCTGGTTATCTAGGCACTAGTTACATTTTGATACAGGAAATACAAAATACTGAGAATAGAAGAAACAAACGCGAAAAACCACGGGGGGAGTGAGCGGTGTCACAATGTTTTAAAGTCTTGGTATAGGGAAATTTAAATGCGGAGAGAAACAGGAGGGGGAGGAAAAGAAGAGACAGGTATCTAATTATCTTAGAGTCTTAGCTCGGGGAGCTTTAGGTTTTTGACAGGAAAGCTCAGTCCTCTTGCGGTCTTTTGGGTGAAGGTGGACACTCTGCGGAGGTGGCTGTTTGAGGATCTTAGAGGGTGAGCAGGGTTGTATTTCTCTACCCGGTATGAAAGGTAGGCCGGGGCAGTGTTTGTGGTGCACCTTTGTGCAATGGAGAGGGTCTTGAATATAATCTGTTCATGGATCAGGAGCCAGTGGATGCCTTTCCTCGCCTTTGTGACATGGTTGTGCCTGGACAACCCTGAAGCTGCTCGGAGGGCATTGTTTTGGATGGTTTTCAGCTTGCACAAGTTGTGTTCAGAGGTTCCTGCAAAGAGGGTGTTGCAATAATCTAGTATGGCTCTGGCAATTGGTGAGGCGGTTGGTTGTGGTGAGGAATGCTTTACTGGCATTTAATAGTTTTGCGGTGTAGGCACTAGAACCACAATGGTGTTGACCTGGCGAGAGATATCAAGGGTGGCATCTAGGTAGATAGCCAGGATTTTGGCTGCAGGGTATGTTTGGATCCGGTTGCCGTCAATGTCAAATGCTTTCTAGGCTGGATCCATGTTGCGGAGGGTGGTGTGAGAGCCTACAATGAGGATCTCAGTTTTGTCGACATTGAGACAAAACTGGCGGGTTGCCATCCAGTACTGTACAACATCATAAACTGAGTTGATGGTTGCAGAAACAAGGTAGTAGGTGCCTGAGAGAGGGAGGAGGATTTGGGTGTCATCAGCATAATTTGTGTAGGATATGCCGAGGGCATCCAGGTGATCAAAAAGGGGTTTAGTATAAATGTTATAGAGGGGATTGGGGAGATGCAAGACCCTGGTGGGACTCCACAGGTGACTGGTGTCGGTGGGGCAACATGGTCGTCCATATAAACATGGGACGATCTGTCTGCCAAAAAGGATCTGATCCAGGTGCTGCTGCTGGGGAGAAGTTTGCTGTTGTGGTGAGATGGTTGCAGAGTGTCTGGTGGTTGACGAGGTCGAATGCTGGTGATAAGTCCAGCAGGAGGAGAAGGGCGAGTTTGACTGAGTCTTTGCTATCATCTAACTGTTTTTTTAGGTCCATCAAGGCAGTTTCAGTTCTGTGCCTTGGTCGGAAGCCTGAATGGCAGATGACTAGGATTTGTTTTTCCTTAAGGTATTGTTGTACATCGAGATATGCTACATGGTCGAGGATTTTAAGGATGAAGAGTATGGTGGTAATGGGGTGGTAGTTGGTGGGGATGGTGGGGTCAAGAGAGTTTTTTTAGTAGCAGGAGGATCCAGGCTTCTTTCAGGTGCGTTGGCACAGATTTTGTTGCGGAGGAGGAGTTGATAATAGTTGTGAGGATGGGTGTGAGAGTCCCGGTGCAGTCTTTGATGATAAGGGCCAAACAGGCATCTCCTTTGCATTGGGAGGGCTTGAAGCCTTTGATGATATTTTCCACTTCGGTTTCCGATACGGGCGGAAGTCAGATTGGGTGATGGGTCTGCTGGTAGGAGGAGTGAGGGGCGTGGAGGTGGCTGCTGGTGGTTTGGCGAGGATGGCCAGATGCTTGGCGCGGATTGTCATGTGGACGGATGCGATTTTACCCATGAGGACTTCTTGTAACTTGGTACACCAGGTGTCATCTATGATTAAGTTTTTGGGAGGGGGGACTGGCGACTCAAGTTCCCAAAAGATTATGAAGAATTCATGGGTATTAGATTTTGCATTGTTTATTCTGGCATTGTAGCTACTGGCTTTGGCGGTGTGAATCGATCTTTTGTAATCTTTGGTGATGGAGGTTAACTGGGCTTTGGAATCTGGGGAGGAGTCTTTTCTCCATGCCATTTTGGCGGTGCATTTCTTGGCGTGGGAAGCAAGGAGCTCAGGGGTGAACCAGGCATTCTTCTTTAGTGCTTGCTTGGCTTTGCCCTTTTTTAGCGGGTTTGAGTGTCGACACTAGTGCAATGGTCTTGTTGTAGGGTTAGACCAGGATCTCTGGGTTGGTGTCCGTGTTGGCTGGGATCATGAGGGCTGAGAGGAGGGGTGTCCAACGGTCCTTGTTTGGGGTTTTGGTGCAGTGGGCTAAGGCTTCAGGATTCATTGAGTGCCAGGGGCTGGACCTCTTGTTGATGGGGAGGTCAAATGTAATGGTGTGGTGGTCAGACTACGGGCAGGTTGTGGTGGTGGGGCTGGTTAGGCTGCAATTAAGGTCAGCTATCCAGTCGAGGGTGCGGCCCTGGATGTGGATAGGTTCAGTGATTCGCTGAGCAAAGCTGATGTGGTTGAGGGCTGTGGCTCGGCTTTTTGCGTGTGGGTCTGTGGGGTCATTGAGGCCACAACTGATGTCACCTAGGATTATGATTTTAGAGCTGGGCTTGATGGTAGGATTGATGGATAGCATGAGGTCTTCCTTGAAGGATGAGATGGGGGCCTGGTGGGCGATAGATGAGGTGGAGTATGAGCATATTAGTGGGTGAGAAAGTGAGTTGAGTGGACAGCATTTTGCAGTTTGGGATTAGGCTGGAGTTGGTGGCCCTGATGGTGATGGTATTTTTGTAGATTGAACTCCACCACCTCTACTGTGGGTTCTGTCATTGTGCATGGTGGCATATCCTGGGGGGATAGTGATGGATAGTGTAGGGCCTGCTGCAGGGACATGGCAAGCAGGTCGAGATCGTTGGAGGTGAGGTCGTGAATTTTGGGGGCATGCGCAGGGACTGATCTGGCATTGATCAGGGTGCAATTGTGTGGCTTATTGGGAGAGGCAGCTGGGGTGTGGGGGTGAGTGGGGGCAGTGTTTAGAGGTATGTGGGGAGGTGGAGGGCCAGGTGCACAAGCGGAGGAGCTTGCTTCTGGATTGGATGGAGGGTGGTGCTGAGGGGAGAGGCGTGGCCAGCTGTTGGTGGGTGTGGGGTCTTTGGTGCAGAGCTGGAGGTGCCGGTTCTGGATAGATATCGGGGAGGTAGACATGTGGGAGCCTTGGCGACTGCACATTTTGAGAAGGGTGCTTACCAAATGCAGCGGGTAGCGGCCTGGGTGAGTGTCGGGGCGCAGCTCAAACTATTAGGATGCAGGGCCTTAGTGCAAGTAGCGCAAGTGCACTCTCCTAATGCATTGGGTAATGGGCCTGGGTGGGAGTTGGCATGCAGCTTGGAATACGAGGATGTGGGGTGTTAGTGCAAGTAGTGCAAAGGCGCTTACCTGATGCATCGAGTCGCGGGCCTGGGCAGGAGTCTGGGCGCAACTCAGAATACAAAGATGCGGGGCCTTTGTGCAAATAGCGCGAGTGCACTTACCTGGTGCAGTGGGCAGCAGACCTGGACAGGAATCTGGGTGCAGTTTGGAATATGAGGATTCAAGGCCTCAGTGCAAGTAGCATGAGTGCAATTACCTGGTGCAGTGGGTAGCGAGCCTCGGCGGGAGTCAGGGTGCAGCTCGGAATACGAGGAAGCAGGGCCTTAGTGCAAGTAGCGTGAGTGCATTTGACTGGTGCATCAGATAGCGGGCCTGGGTGGGAGTCAGGCGCAGCTCGGAAATACAAGATGCAGGGCCTTGGTGCAAGTGGGCGGGACCGCTTACCTAAAGTGATGGGTCTTTGGGGCACCATATCACAGTACCTAACAGCTGGAGCGCACAATACCATGCCCTTTGCCTGCGCGGGCATAGCCTGTGTGGGCTTCAGTACCTAATAGATAAGCGGTACTTCCCAGAAGTTGTACTTGTGTGGCAGAAGTGTAGGCCTGACGGACGGTCATCCAGAGTTTAGGGCACCTGCGGCACAAAACACTGTGCCCTTTGCCTTTAGTTTTCGTTTCACAACAACTTCTTCCTTCACCAAATCCATTCCTACCTTGGAACATGAGCTAATCAGAACAATGAACGTGTTGTAAACTTCTGCTGCCCAAACAGACCTTGGCACTGTAAACCTAATGAAGGAGCAAATACACTTTGTAACCCTGACACTGACTTCCTCCTGAAAAAGTCTGCATAAAGTATTGCCCAGTTCCAGACCTACTAAAGAAAGCTATTATAGCTCCACTCCTCAAAAAACTAATTGCAGACTGTAATGGAGGTGGGAGTTGACAAGATCAGTGATGTCATCAGTGATGTCATCTTTGATGTCATGGGTGTTAGTATTAGCAGTGCATGGCAGTGGCATGAGTTATGGTTGCACAGTTTACCATATCCAGCTAATTTCTTGGGTTTTTTGATCTCACTTGTAACCGTAATGTCCATTTAGCAACGTTTTTTCAATTAATTTGATAGGTTTTTATTAGTGCAACTTAACCATAACGTCCCTGAAACAATGGTTTTTCACTGAATTTCATAGTTTTTGTTACAGCAACCTAACCATAATGTCCCTTTAACAAAGTGTTTTTACTGAATTTTATAGGTTTTTGCAAGTGCAACTTAACCATAAGGTCCCTTAAACAAAGCTTTTTCAGTGAATTTCACGGGCTTTTATTAGTGAAAATGTTTCATTCTGTTACATGACTGTATATAAATTATTAATAATTCCTCTTTTAACATATATGAAAGTACTATGAACCTCCTTGAACAAACATTTTTGTTAAATACGTATATATCAGTTAAATACTGGTGTGTGTTATCGGCAGCGCATTCTGGGGATGCAAGTCATAGTTGAATTGCCAAGGGCATGAGGCTCAACCATGACCCCATCCCCACCAAACCACTGCTGATTTCCACCTCACCTACCCTGCATCCTAGTTCAGTTATCTCACTATATTATGTACTTCCATTTTGACACTTTTGAAAAAGTAAAACACGGGACAGAATTGAAAAAGTATGCTTTCAGGTGCTTGCTGATGTTCCTTGCATGGCTTTGTTGTAATCCTGTCCAGCACTTCAGGCTGTAGTCACAAGCAGAATTTTTTTTCTCATTCAACCTATGCCCATTTCGGAAAAAGTTACTGCATAGTCAGTCCCTGGTGGCCATACCCACTTTAACCCCATTACCGGTCCCTCGTGGCCATGACCCAGACAATCTGGACATTAGCCACCGCCAGAGGCTATACCTCAGTCACTAAAGGTATATCATATTTTGTGTACCTACATTATGACACTTCTCAAAAAATAAAACACGGACACATTTGAGAACCTATGCTTTTGGGTCCTTGCCAATGCTCCTTGCACAAGTTTGCAGCAAATCCATCAATGTTTTATTTTTTGAAAAGTGTAAAAATGTAGGTATAAAGAATAGTCGTATAACTTAGCCCCCTACTTGGGAAAATTCATTTAAACTTTGCACAAACATTCAAGGTGGGTCTATAATCCTTTTACACATTTGTGTGCAGATTCGCCAAACGGCACCAAAGATATAAGCCATCTAAAATGTTGAGATCCCCCTTCTAAGATTGCCCCCTCTTGGTGAAACAGCACCAAACTTTGCAGAAGCATTTCAAGTTGGGGCTATAATGATATTGCAAAAAGAAAGAATCCATGCAGTTTCATTGAATGGTGCCAAAGTTATAAGCCATCCAAAGGTTGAGCAGATTTAAAGCAACAAAACCCTTGAAATTCAGCCGATGTGGGAAGTCATCACCAGCTTAACTCTGCGGCTCCCACTGATGTTCCCCATAGTGCTATGTCCCCTATAATGCCATTTTTTAAGTCATTGTAAATCCCTTTCCTTAAAATATGTATGTGCTTTTGGGCTTTGCAACAGGAACGCAACGAGTTCCCGCATCAGCTGAATTTCAAGGGCTTTGTTGCGTTAAATCAGCTCAAGTTAACTGCACCTTCACTGAAGTTTTTTCAGTGAATTTTAAGGGTTTTGTTATACCATAATTTTGTTTTATGGGCCACTAGTCATGGCCTTTAGCCGTGTCCGCTGTACATTTTCTACCAATTTGTTTCTTTTGAACCCACTAGATAGCGAGGGCCTTTGGCTGTGGCCACTGTACATGCCTTTTGGGCCCACTAGGCATGGCCTACAGCCGTAACCACTGAATTTCTTAAAACACTACTGGGCCACATGATCCCTCAATATGTTTCTTTTGTATACACTGGTTAGTCCGACCTTCATCCGTGGCCACTATACATGTATATCGGGGCCAATAGCCAGGGCTTTTGGCCATACCAACTGTGTATTTTAAAACTCTACCAGGCTCTTTGGCCGTGTCCACTATACATGTTCTCCCAATTTGTTTCTTTTGGATCCTTTGTGGCCACTGCCTTTGGTGCCCTTTTATCCCAAATGTATAGCTATATTTGTGTTCTGCAGAGTTACATACAAAATTGAAAACATTCATTGCTGATAACTTTTGACTCGTGCAACGGATTTGGCTGAAATTCTGCACACAAAAATGTTTGCCACGCCCCCAGGGCTGATATTTTGGGAAACATTCAGCGAAAAATATGAAAAATTATTAAAAGAACAATAAAACATAGTTTTTGCCTACTCCCCTTCATTTTCCCATAGACATAAAAGATCCGCTTTTGCTGGACCGCACAGCCAAAAACTGCTGGACAGATTTGGATCAGGTCTGAAACAATTTGGGCACAAAGCATTGACTTGCAATCCTTTTTGTAGTTTGGGGTTATTCCGCCCAGTACCTTTTAATATATTCGATGGAATAATGGGGTGCCCCCTTCTCCAAAATAGATAGGAGCAAGGGTAGCTCAGGGGCAACTCATTTGTCTTGGAAGCAAGGCAACAAAGCGTAACACAGATTTGAATCCCGATCCAGCGCTGGTGTTAAGCGTGTTATACATGAACAATAAAATAAATCAAATAAATAAATATCTATATCTCAGGTGAATTGCCAAGAAACCGGGTGTTTAAAAATGAAACAGACGCCAACTTTTTCTTGTTCAATGCAAGAGCTAGCCGCGGTTATACCCCAGGTTATACCCTAGTGCTAAAGAGGGCCCAGAATTGCAATAGCATAAAAAACAACACTCAATAATGGAGTACTCAAAGTATACAGAAAAGCCCAACTTTATTTGAAACACAGAATAAACATCCAGAAAGTCATGACATGTGAACATTGTCCAAGGGGGTCCAATGGGTTGTTCCTTTGGGTCCATCAGGGGTAATTTATCTGTTTGTGTATGTCTGTTAATTTATTGTCATTTCCAGGGCTTTCTTACCAGCCTTTTTACATTGGCTCAGTGATATTTTCAGGACACAAATAGCTGTCAGGACCAGTACCAGTATTGCCAGTAATATTTTGAATGCGTTGGCCAACCAGGTAATTATCCATGAAAGTAAATAAATCAGTCATCATTTTCAATATTCTTCACCTTTTTTGGTGTGCAGCTGTCATGCTTCCCCGATGGAAGCTATGGTATTCCTGGAGACTCCATTGAAAATGCCATCACGTTTTCTGACGCACTGTTCTGACCGGTCTAGTGTTTTGCTAAAATGGCTGCCCGCTCCTTATACTGGTGACGGTTCTGTCAGTCCGACGCGTTGCACCTTTGGTAACTTTCTTCCGACCTTCCAACGCTAGTGGTGTTTTCACTCTTTGAGCTAACGCTCCATTGTGATTTTCTCATCTACCTGTTTTTTGCCTTCCTCTGTGCGGTCGTCCCTTCAATCGCTTCTCGGGCTTTTTCCCTTACTCTGTGCGGTCGTCCCTTCGATCGCTTCTCTGACTTTTGCTTTACCTTGCGCCCCTTGTTCTAGTACCTTCAACTGTCTTACCCGTTCCCGCTACGTCTCTCACCTTGCCCGCGTGTCTCATCACATCGGGCAGTTTCTTCCCTACTTCTCTGGATCTTCTGCAGACTTCTCTCTCTCTACTTTCTTAAGGCTCCTCCAATCAGCCAGTATTCCCTACCTTACCTTCTGTTCCTTGGTCATCTGTTTGCTGGGCCGTCTCTTCGGATCACTTCTTCAATTGTCCTCCTTCATATCCTGACCTTGTCATAAGGAACACTCCATTCTTCGTATCCCATCCCGAAGGATCCATCCCATTGTTTTTTCAGCCAGGAGGCTTTTTCCCTGCTTTGATGACGGGCTCCCTGGATGCCTCGTGGTCTGGGGTTTTAAACTCCAGACAGCGTGGCTTCCAACAGAGCCCGGCCTTATTTACTCAATAAGAAGAAGGTCAAGGAACCCAAGGAATCTCGCAGAAGAAGAAGGACCGTAACCCAAGAAGACACTACTGAAGAAAGAGGTGAGGAGGAAGTAGGGGAAGGATTGTGTTAATTCTGACAGCGTGCAACGCCCGGAAGTAAAGATGGCATCACTTGAACAGTATCAAGAACTAGTAGGAGCCATACAAGGTTTAACTGCTGAAGTACAGACCCTCCATACTGAGAATCAGATGTTAAGGCAACAGGTTAATACCCGAAATGTGAATAGGGGGGGTTTTGCCTACACTTCCCTTGCTTTTTGGCAAGTATGACGGAGATCCAGGGTCTCTAAGGGAATTTCTGGACTCTTGTTTGATTTATTATACATTTCGCCCAAAGGCATTTGATTCAGATAGAGCAAAGGTGGGATTTTTAGTTTCAAATCTGGTCGGCAATGCTCTAGCCTGGGAAACCCCTCTTATAACCCAGTCTGATCCTGCTACTAATGATTATTCAGCCTTTACACAATGGTTCAAGACTCGCTTCGAACGACCTGAGGTACAATTCTCATCATATGGACAAATAATTGACCTCAAAGAGGGAACTCTAGATGTGCAGACATATGTTTCTTCCTTCATGAGGCTTGCCACTAATTCAGATTGGCCGGACTCTGCTCAACAGACTCTGTTTCGCAGAGGTCTTTGTGAAGAGATAAAGGATGAGTTGGCCAGAACCATTAGACCTCAGTCATTCCAAGAGTTGGTTTCACTCGCTCTACAAATTGAATTCCACTTAGGGGAAAGGCGGCAAGAACGGAGAAGGAATCCCACTGCACAGATGACCATCGTACATGCACCGGTCCCAGGAAATCGTACTGCCTCTCCACAGGGAGTGGAACCAATTCAAATAGGTACCACAAGAGGCCCACTGACCACCGAAGAAAGAAAGAGAAGAAGAGACCTCAGTCTCTGTATGTACTGTGGGTCACAGAAACATCTCTTACGGAATTGCCCAGAGCTCCCCCCCCGGCAAAAGGGAAACGCTACCCCCCGAACCTAAACAGGGAAAGGTCCGCAGAAAGAAGTCAGACTCCCTGCATAAATCATCTGCCTGTACCCTCTAATGAAGACACACGCCTGATGGTTTTCCAAGCACGACTCACAGTTGGTAATTCAGAATATTGGGATGTGATAGCCATGTTGGATTGTGGTGCCGCTGGCACTTTTATTGACATACATTGGGCAGAGAAGAATGGTCTACCCTTCCGCAAGAAGACGCAGCCAATCCCTGTTGAAGGAGTTGACGGCAACCCTTTGTCTTCTGGTCCCATTCGGTATGAAACAGAGCCCGCCCACGTCAAACTGTTCCAACATCAGGAGATGGTTGTTTTTGATCTCATCCAAGCTGCACACTTCCCCGTAATACTGGGAATGCCTTGGCTATGCCTCCATAATCCTACCACCGACTGGACAGCTATTACCATCCATTTCCGATCTTTATTTTGTTCAGAAAGATGTTTACAGCATAATGTCTCTCGTCCTCAATCAAACTCTGCAGGATCCTTGTCAGCTGCTTCAATTCATTTGGTTCCTTCACATTATCAGGATTTCATGGAAGTACTTATGGACCATCAACCTCATATCCTTCCTCCTCACAGAAATGAAGATTGTGCTATCGAAACAGTGCCAGGAGCTTCAATACCTTTTGGCAGGATGTTCCCCCTCTCTTTACCCGAACTCCAGGCTCTGAAGGAATACCTAGACAGCAACCTTCATCATGGATTCATTCAAGAATCCAAGTCACCAGCAGGGGCCTCTCTGTTCTTCATTCCTAAAAAAGAATCCTCCGAACTAAGGCCTTGTATTGACTATCGAGGGTTAAACCAATTAACTATCAAGGACCGTTATCCCATGCCTTTGATAAAGGAAGTTCTGCAAGCGGTTCAAGTAGCTATTATTTTCACGAAGCTTGACCTAAGGGGTGCCTACCATTTACTCAGAATCCAGGCTGGTGATGAATGGAAGACTGCATTCCGGACACCCTTGGGCCATTTTGAGTATAAGGTAATGCCCTTTGGGTTGGTGAATGCTCCGGCAGTATTTCAGCGTTTCATTGACAAACTTTTTGCTGATCTACTGTTTACCACAGTAGTGGTTTACCCGGATGACATCCTGGTATTTTCTGACTCATCCAAAGAGCATCACCAACATGTACGGGAAGTACTCAAAAGACTCTTGCAAAATCAGCTTTTTGTCAAACCGGAGAAGTGTATCTTTGACTCTCCCTCGGTATCTTATCTGGGGTTCATACTGTCGAGAGAGGGGATTCGCATGGATCCGGGGAAGATAAAGGCCGTCTTGCAATGGCCCACACCTAAGAGCATTAAAGATATTCCGCGTTTTTTGGGTCTAGCCAACTTCTACAGGCAATTCATCTCTGGATTTTCTAATTTGGTGCTTCCCATTACTGCTCTCCTTAAGAAGGGTGTACCATTTGCATGGTCACCTGAAGCTGATCAAGCATTCCTTATACTAAAACAGGCTTTTACCTCAGCTCCCATATCGATACAATCCAACCAAGCTCACCCTTTCATAATTGAGGCTGATGCTTCAGGCGGAGTGATAAGAACGACATTATTGCAAAGGTATACAGATGATAAGGAACACCCAGTGGCTTATCTATCACGCACCCGTACTTCCAGCAAACGGAATTACTCTGTGATAGAGAGAGAGCTATTCGCTATCAAACAAGCTTGTGAAGAGTGGCGTCACCTGTTACAAGGAGCAATACATCGCTTTACTGTCCACACAGACCACAGGAATTTGAAGATCCTTCAACAGATGGAGTGCAGAAACGCCAGACATGCCAGATGGGCGTATTTTTTCTCCCAGTTCGATTTTGACATTACGGACATCCCAGGGAAGGAAAACGTTCTTGCTGATGCTCTATCTCGCAGCCAAGATACGGACATCGAATCCAGTGTAGGACCAGAATTGTTACTATCTAGCAAAGCCTTTCGGACAATTGCCAATATCTTCCTCAACGATACCAGAGGCAGCCTTGCTCTCAACAGACCATCCCAGGCCATCATTTCTAAACTAGAGGAAAGATCAGGACTTTTACCTCAGCTCCCATATCGATACAACCCAACCAAGCTCACCCTTTCATAATTGAGACTGATGCTTCAGGCGGAGTGATAAGAGCAACATTATTGCAAAGGTATACAGATGATAAGGAACACCCAGTGGCTTATCTGTCACGGACCCGTACTTCCAGCGAACGGAATTACTCCGTGATAGAGAGAAAGCTATTCGCTATCAAACAAGCTTGTGAAGAGTGGCGTCACCTGTTACAAGGAGCAATACATCGCTTTACTGTCCACACAGACCACAGGAATTTGAAGATCCTTCAACAGATGGAGTGCAGAAACGCCAGACATGCCAGATGGGTGTATTTTTTCTCCCAGTTCGATTTTGACATTACGTACATCCCAGGGAAGGAAAACGTTCTTGCTGACCCTCTATCTTGCAGCCAAGGTACGGACATCGAATCCAGTGTAGGACCAGAATTGTTACTATCTAGCAAAGCCTTTCGGACCATTGCCAATATCTTCCTCAACGATACCAGAGGCAGCCTTGATCTCAACAGACCATCCCAGGCCATAAGTTCTAAACTAGAGGAAAGATCAGGACTTTACTTCAGAAAGCATGCATTATATCTACCCAGCAAAAAGCAACAGACCCTGGTTTTGTCTTGGAGTCATGACACTCCTTTGGCTGGTCACAAAGGCCAGAAAGCTACATTGGATTTGATATCCCGATATTTTTGGTGGCCGAGATGTGCATGTGACGTCAAGACTTACGTGGGAACTTGTCCCACTTGTGCCATGAGTAAACACCAGACATCTCGACCTCTCGGTCTGCTTCAACAAGAATCGATTCCATCTCAACCCTGGACTCATATATTGATGGATTTTGTGGTAGATCTCCCGCTATCTCAAGGTAAGTCTGCCATCATGGTCACAGTGGACACTTTAAGTAAACTGGCTCATTTTGTACCTTTACAAGGGGTGCCTTCAGCACATGAGACTGCAGGTTTTTTTTCTCAGAGACATAGTGAAGTTACATTGTCTCCCTCAAACTGTAGTGTCTGACAGGGGCTCCCAGTTCACATCATTGTTTTGGGTCTCCTTGTGTAAACAACTGGGTATTCAACGCGCTCTCTCATCAGGCTATCATCCCCAAAGCAACGGACAGACCTAGAGATTGAACAAAACTATGGAACAATATTTACGTTGCTTTTGTAGCCAACGACAGGAAGATTGGAGTCTGTACCTCTCGTCAGCAGAATTTGCTTATAATAACACCTCACACATGGCTATCCGGATGAGTCCGTTCTACAGTACCTATGGATATCACCCTCGTCATCTGTCTGTAAGTCTTCCTGAGCCTTCAAAGGTACCTTCCATTGAACTTCTTGTCCAGTCCCTTTAAGAAACCCATCAGCTAGCATGTGATACCTTAACTGGTAGCCGTAGGGACTATAAGTGATGGGCAGATAAGAAGAGACTCCCCAATCCTCCATGGATGGAAGTTACTAAGGTATGGCTGGCCACTAAGTTTTTACGTAGGTGGGTTCACACCGGAAAATTTCCCCCAAGATACATCGGCCCATTCAGAATTAAGAAGAAGTTCAACCCAGTGGCTTTTCTGCTAGATATTCCCACGCAATTGAGTAGAGTACATCCGGTGTTTCATTCTTCATTACTCAAGGAATATCGTCCAGACCCTTATCGGAGAAGGAACATCCAGCCTAAATACCACAAGCCAAGTGAACCCGAGGAGTATGAGGTCTCACATTTAGTGGTTCTCGCTACCATCAAGGGGGTCTCCAATACTTGTTACATTGGAAGGGTTACTCCACTGAGGAACATACTTGGGAACCCCACCATCATATCCACACTCCCTTACTCATTCGGAGATTCCATCATCGCCATCCAGGAAAGCCGGGGGGACCCCCAGTGAAGAGGAGGCATACTGTCATGCTTCCCCGCTGGAAGCTATGGCATTCCTGGAGACTCCATTGAAAATGCCATCATGTTTTCTGACGCACTGTTCTGAGCGGTCTAGTGTTTTTCCAAGATGGCTGCCCGCTCCTTATACATGTGACGGTTCTGTCAGTCCGACGCGTTGCACCTTCGGTAACTTTCTTCTGACCTGCCAACGCTAGTGGTGTTTTCACTCTTTGAGCTAACGCTCCATTGTGGTTTTCTCCTCTACCTGTTTTTTGCCTTCCTCTGTGCGGTCGTCCCTTTAATCGCTTCTCAGACTTTTGCCTTCCTCTGTGCGGTCGTCCCTTTGATTGCTTCTCTGACTTTTGCTTTACCTTGCGCTTCTCTGGTGCCCCTTGTTCTAGTACCTTCAACTGTCTTTACCCGTTCCCGCTACGTGTCTCGCCTTGCCCGCGTGTTTCATCACATCGGGCAGTTTCTTTCCTACTTCTCGGGATCTTCTGCAGACTTCCCTCTCTCTCTCTCTACTTTCTTACGGCTCCTCCGATCAGCCAGTATTCCCTACCTTACCTTCTGTTTGTTGGTCATCTGTTTGCTGGGCCGTCTCTCCGGATCACTTCTTCAATTGTCTGCCTTCATATCCGGACCTTGTCTTCGTATCCTATCCAGAAGGATCCATTCCAGGGTTTTTTCAGCCAGCAGGCTTTTTCCCTGCTTTGAGGATGGCCACCCTGGAGGCCTCGCAGTTTAGGGTTTTAACCTCCCGACAGCGTGGCTTCCAACGTAGCTCGGCCTTATTTACACAATAAGAATAAGGTCAAGGAACCCAAGGAATCTCGCAGAAGAAGAAGGACCGTAACCCAAGAAGACACTACTGAAGAAAGAGGTGAGAAGGATGGAGGGAAGGATTGTGTTCATTCTGACAGCAGCTCTGGTAAGGTCATTAGGGCCTCTGTAAGGGACTCAATCTGCTCATTGTTTGCAGGTGGGTACATGCAGCAGGATGAGCCTATTTTGGTGCAGGCACACCCCTCATGGCAGTTATCAGATAAAGGACATTCCTATTTTGAAGAGTCATTAATCTAACTGCTCTCAACTCTTCCATTATTGCTTTAAACACCTTCACTGTTGCATGTATTGTCCGTAGCAACTCCATCTGGTTATTTGCAGTCATTTGGTGTTCACTATTGCTTGCAAACCAGGGACAAGATAAGACGTAAGGAACATTGTAGTTTTACCGAACAACTTATGCTCGTCTGGCATGTCATCATAGGACTCAAATGGTTTTGCTGAAAAGTAATTCTTCCTTTAGGTATGTTTTAGGGTAAGAGAACTTTTCTTTCTATTGTGCGTGTTCATCCGGGGAAAAACATCGCCAATCTGCACCTCACTCTGTGGCACCACCAGAGTCGGTGAACATATTACTGTTATGGAACATAGGCCTTCCAAATTTGGAGGGAGCTGCATATAGTCCTTTGAACCACAAGCCCAATATAAGTCCATTAATACAGCTGTGCCTATCTTCATGCCTGGTACGTCAAAAACACATTGGCAACCTTTGTTCACTCCTACCCTAATTTTTCCATTGTTTCTAAAACACAGGGTTTCTTCTTTTATTGGCATTATGGATACTGGTCCTGCCACATCATCTACCTAGTTAAGTAATCCAGAATCTTTAGTCCAATCTTTGAGGCACACCTTGTTGGCATTCTCCACAACCTCCTTTGGTGCTATTATGGGTGCTTGTGCCTTGCATCCATCATTCCATGACCCCATCCTCCAGCAGTAAGTCCCCTATTATGTGTAGCTGAGGTCTGTTCCAGTAGTCTGGTATTTCCTGCCCTTTGGCATCAGTACACTTCTGTAGTATATGGTCTTCTAGTATCACGTCTCCCCTATTTGGACCTGACACTACATATTTCATTACATTGTGCTTTGTTGTAGCGTTGATCATCAGGAGTGTTTGCTTTATGAAACTGTCTTCAGGAGGTGACTCTGCTTTTACCACCCACCGTATAGTGGCACATCTGCTCTGAAACTGTCCCCTTGTTGTGGCTAAAGCTAGATGTGTCAAACAATGTGCTCTGTGTGCCTGCACTTCTTTCGCTTTGAACACTCAAGAGCAGGGTTGTCCAACTCGAGACTCAAGGGCTGGATTCATGCTAAGTTTTCAGGATACTGCTAATTAATGTTCATGAGATACATTTACATACAATGATTGTACATTTATGTAAATTTGTCCTCATGAAACTTAATGAGGGATATCCTGAAAACCCATCAGAATTCCAGCCCTCGATGCCCAGAGTTGGACAAACCCTGCCATAGAGGCACTCATGGTGTACAGAATCAGAGAACAAACAGAGCAGCTCTCATTGTACTTCTCCCTTCCCACCTTTCTCATCCTCTTGTACTACATATTATTAGTGATGTGAAGGGAGTCATCAAAATACTGCATCATGTGGTTTGAGCCTTCCTAAACACTTCTTTTTGAACTTTTACTTTTTGTGTTTCCTTCAAGGGATATTTCAGGTATCATTCTGACTAATTTCTATTCAGGACCTATGCTTGTCTTATCATCACTAAATACTATCCTTGTCATATCATTAATATAAAACTCCCTTATTGACAAGTAATAAAGGAAATAAGTACAACAAAATGCAAAAAGGAATGCCAAAATCATAATAGCAAAATATTCTACTTTATCTAGCTACCTAGGTCTACAAGCCTGTCTGTGCAACAAGAGAAAATATTTGATATTATTTAAGAAATGCATATCTCTCTTTTTCCATTTCAAAATAAGTGTGCACGAGAAAAACCTATATAAAAATACAAGAATATTTCTTTCCAAAACAATGTATGTTTTTGAGCTGAGCAACAATTTTGTCAAATAAATGTTCCAGGATCCTACGAAAGGGTGAGTGTTCAAGAAGAAAGAAAGAATCAAGAATAACACAATGTCTATGAGGAACCTTTGGTGTCCTTCTTCAGACAGAAGAAACTCACACTCTGACTATTTTTCTTCAGGTCTGACTCGGACCTAGTCATTGCTATCTCCTGAGGTCCTCACACGTCTTCTTCTGGTGGCTCTGTATCTTCTGACAGAGGGGTCTCACCACAATAGCTCTTAATATCGTTCAAATGTATCCAGGCCATCCTACCCCATATCTTTACTGCTGAAAGTGTGGCTATTTCAACTGTATACGGTCCTTCAGATCTGGGGTTGTGCCATTTTGTAGTAAAATTTCAACAAAACACTAAATGTCGTGGAAGGGTCTGCAACAAAATACTGGGTATAAATAAATGTTCATATGATTCTTTGGTGAGTCTTGAGCCCCACTGTCTCGCCTGCATCTGTTTGAAGATATATTTCTGAGATTTAGTCATATTCACCAAATAATCATGCATTTCTCCACCAAGCACTGTCGTTGAATTCACTGCATTTGTTTGGGCACATGTGGGAGGAGCAATTGGGTCACTCATTCTATATCCTGTCACCAGTTCATGAGGAGTCAGGTGGTGGTCTGAGCCTAACTGATTGCTTAAGGCAAAAAGAGCCAGGCAAAGGCAATGCAACCAATTTTTTGTGCAACATATCTTTCAGTTTGGCAATGCGTTGCTTCAAAAGGCTGCTTAGGTGCTCACAAATTCCATTTGCTTGGAGATGATAGGTAGATGAGAATGTGTGTGTTATTCCCAAAAGTGATGTAATATGTTCAAACACTTAATTTACAAAATGAGGTTTGTTGTCTGAACGGATCATGTCAAACACCCCATCTAGGAAATTCCTCTTGCACAAGGACTTCAGCAGCTAATATGGTATCTTGAGGTGTGCAGGGATCTGCTTTTATCCATTGAGAAAAGGTGCATCATATATTGATAGTCATTACAATTTTGAATGATATCCACGTTGCGATATGCACATGTCAAAATGATCCAGTAGGACAGGGTATTGCTCCTCTCATCATTCTTAATGTATAAACAGCACTACATTTTTTTACATGTTTTACAATTGATGATGAAATTGGCCACATGCTCATTCAAATTCAGAACAAACCATTCATCCAAAATGGATGCTGCGAGGCACTCCCTCGTGGTGTGTGCTGGATAATGTAATTGTTCCTGCTCTACTGTAAGCAACACTACAGGCATGACAGGTTTCCCTGTGCTGTCCTGTCACCAGATTAGCTCTGTGGGGGATAACATTCCTGCTCTTCTTGTGGTGTGTGTCCCTTCAATTCAACAATCTGGGTTACCGTCAGTGTGTTAAAACTGTCTTTCATCACCATGTTGCGTGCATGTGTGTGTTTGTTTGGGGCAGGTGCAATATATAGTATCTCAGGGAAATACACTGCCTTTTTGGCTTCTGCATCTGCTGCTTCATTGCCACAGGAAATCCTGTCTTGAACTCTTGTATGTGCTGCACACTTCACTATAGCAGTTGCTGTGGGACATTCAAGTGCTTCTATTAATCTCTCTAACAGTGGTGCATTCTGTACTGGTGTGCTGTCGGCACGCTGGAAGCCACTCCTTTTACACCATGATAGACCTAGACCTGAGTGTACTGTTGTTGTCACATAGGCAGAGTCAGAGTACACCATTACCGCCACATCCTGGTGCGCTTCAAGAACTAAAACCATGGTGACCAATTCTGCCGATTGCGCTGAAAGATTTGCTTGCAATCTTATACTTTCTACCACTTCAAACTCTCAATTTACTTTCTCCTTCACTGCTGCTGTCCCCCTATGCCTCTGTCCAGAGCTTTGATCAATCATCAATGACCCGTCAACAAAAATAATTATTCCCCCTTCTAGGTCATTTTCCTTAACATGGGGAACATCATTATAATAGTCAGTGTATGTTTTGCAATAATGTACATTGTCTCCTTCCTGCACTGCTTGTGCTATACATGTTGCAGGATTCACCATGCGACACACGACAATTTTGATTGATGGATTATCTATTATGACCTCATAACCATATGCTCTCTGGGTAGTCAGTGTGCTATTTCTTCTCCAAGAATAGCAAAAAGAGCATGTTCAACATACAATATTACTGAACACCCCATCTTTATATTGGTTGATTTCTCAATTGCAAAAGCAGCTGCAGCCAATGCTTGCTCACATGGGTATTGGCCTCTCATTACAGGGTCTAAATTCCTGAAAAGAAATGCCAGTGGTTTTTGCCCTGTTGCAGTTTTTTGGGCAAGAACAGCCATCATCACAACTCTATTTGAATGGGAGAACAGGAAATGTTTATGTTTGTTTATGTTTATTTGTTTATATTGCACGTAGCCTGCAGGCATCAGGGCACAAACACAAAACAACAGAACAGATAGACCAACATATTACAATCTAAACAAACAGCAGTGTCTTAAGGCTTTTCCTAAAGACAGAATTGTTTTCTTCCCGATGCGTCTCCACAGGGAGTATATTCCACATCGCCCCTGACTGTGAGCCAAAGCAACACCCATTACCTAGAACTAATTTGCATGTTGGCTGGGTCAGACGCATCAAAACCTTTGACTGAGTAACTTTGGTGATGTTTTCCAGAAATAATGTTCTCTATAATATGGGATCCCTAACATGGGAGCTGTGTTTATTGCTCTTTTCAGTTCATCAAAGGCATCTGTCATGTCACCTTCCACACACGATCGCTTTTGTCTTTCTGTGCTTCTTGGAGCCTCTCCACGAGAGGCCTAATATATGTGCTGTAGTCAAAGACCCAGGCACGACAATAATTGCAGATTTCCAAAAACAGATGTAACTCCTTTATTGTATTTGGCTGGGGCATTCTGGTAATAACATATGTCTTTTCAGGTGTCACTTTTCTTCCTTCTTTTGATTTATTTGGCCCAAATACAATACTTCTTCCTGACAATATTGCAGTTTCTCTTTGTCCACTTTGTACCCTTTGTCAGCCAGTACTGTCAATAGTTTAATGGAGTCTTTCCTGCACTCTTTCCTGCGGGACTAAGAGCTAGTAAGTCACCCACATACTGTATGATTGTGCTGCCTGTCTCTATGTTTCCCAAATCCATCTGCAGCACCTTGTTGAAAACACTAGGGGTTTCACAGTACCCCTGTGGGGAGGCGACTGTGCTGTAATTCCGTGATAAGTAAACGCAGTCAAATATTGTGAATCTTCATGCAGCGGTATAGAGTAGGAAGCATTTTTCAATTCAATCACTGTAAAACATTGACCCTTAAGTGGTATATTACACAATATTGTGCTGGACTTGGCACCAATGGGAATTCTGCCTCAACAATATTGTTCAAAGACCCTCATATTGTCTTTTTTACTGGGTACACCACCGTATTCCATGGCGATTCTGAAGGCACTAAAATACCTTGTAGCACCAGGGCAGCAATACTTTCATAGATACCCTCGTCAGCCTCTTTTAACATGGGATTCTGTTTTACTCATGGTAAAATGGCCTCCTTTTTCAGTTTTATCTTAACTGCTCCTATTCTCTTTAATAGGCTGCCTTCATATGAACTACTAGTGCACAGCACCTCTGCCAAATCTTCCTGAAAAAATGATGGTACTTTTCTCACCAGTAATATTGTTTGGGGAACCTCTGTGTCCTCAATTCGAAAATGGTAGGTAATACAAGGTAGGTAAAACAAATGTTAAACACTACCCCATCATCTGAATAATCATCTACAAACAGTTGTCATTAGTTAAGTCAGTGAGTCTGTGTGTTGAGTCAAGTGCTATCACTATGCACCAAGTTACTCCTTTGTCATCAACTTCATGTAATATAACTGTGTCCTCTCTCACTATTGCTGCTTCTAATTCAATCATTATAATTTGTCCTTCACCCACATCCTTGGGTACCTCTGGTATGAACAATAATTCTGTGGATAATCACAATACTCTGTCCTGTATTTGCAGAAGCCATGCTAACACAACTTGTACCCCATAAAGGAACACTTTTGGGTTTGCTGGCAACCTTTCCTCTTTGTGCTTTCTGGCCATAATATGCCCCTCACAAATTCTTGTGCATTCATATAATGAATACCTGGTGATGAATATAGTGTTCCCTCTTCAGTGAAAGAAATGGCTATGTTTAATTTGCTCATCAAATCTCTTCCCAATATGTTAACTGTCATTTTTTGGGTGTATAACAATGGCATAATCATCTCATATGCTCCTATCGTTATGGGCAGTCTGTCTGTAAGAGATACCATTGCCATAGCCCCCGAGAATCCTTGTACATCCATTGATATTCTTGCCATAAAAAACTTCCCCTCTAAAACACAGGATCTTGCTACCCCAGTGTCGACCAAAAAGCAAAAAGTCTTGTTGCCTATAGTCACCCCCCACCCTCGGTTCCTCTTGTGGGTCTGGGATAATCGATAGGATCAGGCCCATCAGGTCACTCTGTGGGCACTCCTATTGTGGATAGGGAATTCCCTCCTACTACTGTCACGCCCCTAGTCTAGTTGCCAGCGGTGGCCTATTGTGCTATTATATTATGTGGTACTTGCGGTTGTACTTGTGCTTGCTGTGGTTGAGGTTGCACTGCCTGCTATGGTTGCTGCATTTGTGGCGGGACGATCTACTAGTTGTTGTATTTGCTGAGCTTGTGTCTGGGCTGGTAAATGCTCTGTATAATAGTGGCCATTTTAATCTTGCTATGTGGCCCTATATGGCAATGGATATGCTAACCCTTCTCTTGGGCCAAACTGATGCCAATTTTGTTTAATTCCTCCTATTTCCCTGTGCTTGTTAACACTACTCCTTCTACTGCTAATTTTCCTTTGTACCAACTCTGCTTCTTCTACCTTTCTTTTCTACATGTTCTTTCTATCCTTCTCTTTTTTTAATTGACAATGATGAACAATGTTCAATTGTATCTCGGGCCATGGTTTTGCCTCACTCCCAAAATGTTTCTTTAATTGCCACTGTACTTCTTTGGGGAGTCCCTGACTTAAAATGTGATTAGAAATTGTTATATTTTTGTCCCATGCTTCCCTTGTTTCCAAACACCATTTATCTTGTATGTTTTGTATATAAGCATTGGGGTCCTCATCTGGACTCATTTTTCATGTCTTGATCACATTCATGTCTGATGTGTCTGGGAATATTATTATGAGTGGTCTCCACATGTCCGCTTGGCAATTATTAAAAGGTGCCCCTTCATGTCTGCTGTTCTGTGTTGTCACCCCAGAGTACCCTGCCCTCTTCAAAATGTCTTCTGATTGTTTATCCAATATGGCAGCAAACAAGCTTTTCATGTCCCCAACCTCCAAAGTCATGCCAGCCGTTTCCCTTTCTAATTCATAAAACCACTTCCCTGCTCCCAACGTAAGTGACAGCAATTCATATATCAAGTGACTTTTGTCTGTCTGTGGCCAGGGTATATACTGTGTTAGTCCTCTGCCTTTTTGTAATAATGGGAATTGTGTCATTCCACTCCTGCGCACTGCAGTGTCTGCACCCTTGATCTTTGTTGGTGTTGCTGCCATTCAAACCTGCTAGATCCCTTAATCGGTTACTAATGGTGTGGTTTTTTCTGGACTCATCGGATGCCTCTATGAGAGTAATGGATACCTGATGGGCTCTATCGCTCTGCCCTCCAAGTCAATGAAATCTATCCTCGCATTATCACTTATAGAAGGCTCTCTTTTAATCATGGAAAGGTTTTTCTATATTGATATGTATATGTACTATGTATATGTAATATTATTAAGGTATGTTATGTACCATAAATAATTAATTAATACATTTAAAAAATAGAAGGCGCTTGTGTAGCTTCCTCGTCCCTGCTCTCATCATCACCTTCCCACTCTGACTGTCTTTCCTCTTCCTCCCTGTCTTCATCCTCATCTTCTTCCTCAAAATCTAACCTTCTCAAGTGCTCTCTCACATACGTTCCACTCACTATCGCCTCCAATACATCCCTTCACATACTTAAAGAGACTTCCCCCAACTCTCTCTTCTACCCATGATATCTCATCCTCTCCTACTTGAGCTGTCATTGTTCCTTCTTGTAATGTCTCCCCTTCTCTACCAGTCAGTGTATGTTTACTAATTAGGTCAATTACTTCCTTTCAGCGTCCCTCCTTTTCTCTTCCTCAAGTTTAGTTTCTCTCTCACTCTCTCACTTCCTCACATTTTCTTTCTCTCTCTCTCTCTCTCTCTCTCTCTCTCTCTCTCTCTCATCCTCCTTTTCTACTTCTCTGCCTCCTGTCAGTTTCCATCCTGTAATGCCTTTTCTTTAGAATTGCCTATGCCTTTTCCATCAAGTTTGAGTATTATTTGGCCTCCTATCCATTTGTCTGCCACCACTACCATCTCATCTCTGTTTTCTTGCAGTTTTCTTGCTCCTTGACATTCTTCCTCTGTTTCTGTTAATCTCGCTTGCAAACTACGCTGCGCGTCATGTTCTACCTGCCGTGACAATGCTCTTAGTTGGTTCATCCTCTCGCCCTTAATGTTGTCATTATCACTATACGCTGGGTGCAATTATTTGTGGTTGGTATACCCTGCAGCAGTCTTTAATGGGTGTAGTCCCTGTACAGTCGAGGGTGGGACGCTTGTTAGAAGAGTAGGATGAGATGAAGGAGCTGGGGTTGACGTATGCCCTTCGTCATGCTAAACATCAATTTTTTCTTTTTGGTTCCACCACCTCTCCCTCGAACATTTTCCACAGTTTGAGACTACTTTGCCTGTTCGTTAATTGTTTCCCCTACATGCACACGTGTCGCGGTACCGACTTGGGGCCACAGCCTAAACCTTTTGCTGCCCATATCTTTAACACACTGAACATGGTATTTCATTGTCTTATCTTTGCATCTGGGAAGTGACTTACACATATAAACAATGGGAGTGTCGTCCGACATGATAACAATATGAACACAATTTACCAGTGATCAGTAAACCGTGCTTCAGCACTCGCTTACCTTTGTCTCTAATTTTTCCTACCCTTTCCCTAAAAAGTTTCTGTACAATGGTGACACCCTCATGTCTCTCTACGAGACCACGTGCTCCAAAAAATCCTTCTCATTGCCATATGCTAGACCACAACAAAAATATATGGCTCCAACAATCAATCGGGGATCCTTCTCTTTATTTATTTGCCCCTAAAAGAGGTTTACCGTGCAGTCTTTCCCAGCCCTTGTGAGAAGTTTTCAATCTCTTTATATCTCAAACATCTCATAAATCAATAATACACAAACACATCAAATCCCCAGTTCTGCCGTGCACAGTTCGTACTCACATCCTACGATCCTCTCTCTTCGGCATCAGGCCTCCTCTATCTGCCTGCTCCCCCCTTCATGCCCAGTGGGACAGCCTGCGAGACCGGGCAGGACTTTGCATCAACAGGGGCTCCTGCCGACCTCTCTCTCAGGTGCGCGTTATTCCACATTCTCCAGGCCGCCCTCGCAGTTCGAGGGGGGGTGCTGCGAGGAATCCTCGACTGTCCGCAAAACTCATAGAGAACCATCCTCTGCGACCATGTGTTAAAGAGGGCCGAGAGTTGCAATAGCATAAAAAACAATACTCAATAATGGAGTACTCAAAGTGCACGGAAAACACAATTTTATTCAAAACACATAACAAATGGCCGGGACAGCATACAAAAAGCACTCGTTCCTAGAATGAGTGTGAGCGGTTTATAAATCGAAAACATGTCATCAATGACATCATACTGCAATATTGATTACAAACCTTATGAACAAATACAGTCTATAGGTGTTAGTTCTATGATTGGGATAGACATATCGAATGGCTCCATCTGGACCCAACCCATTACAGATACTACAGTCATTACATCAGCACACTGATAGCTTACTGGTTGGCACTGTTCAGTATGGGTGGTATGGCAAGAGGGATTCTTATTGTTTGCCCATTTACTCACCAACCTTTGACAAGACATCAAGATGTAATGGAGACATATGGTGGGGGAGAGAAGTCTATGGTCTGCAACAATTTCTAATTAAACACACTCCCCATCATTGTTATTGATATTTGTATCGCGCTCATATACAAGTGTTTCAGAGCGCAACGAGGCAAGGGAGGGGAAAAAGGGAGAACAAAAGCAATGATCTTACTAGGCCCAGTGACATTGAGGACGAGCAAGTGCAGGGGAGAGGGAAGGGGGAAAGTGCAGGTGGGGGGAAGAAGTAGAAAGTGCTGAGCAAAGGCATAAAAAAACAACACTGTTAGGGCAGCCAGCAAGTGGAAAGTTCTAGGTTTAAGGCACAGACAGAGAGTGTCTGATAAGTGCAGAAAAAAGGGGGCACTATAGGGTTACAGACACAGACCCAAGTGCAAGGGTTGCCAGGAGGCTGTGCAGGTGCGTGGCAGGGTGAGCAAATACCTGGGCCCTAAATCACAGGGTTACCAGGTGCACAATGCCGAAGAAAAACAGATCAGCAGGGGAGAGGAGGAGCGAAGGCAGAAGCAAAGAGGAAGGTCTTGAGGTGCTTCGGGAGCCAGAGATGGTTCTCCTCATGTTTCAGAGTGGCAGGGCGGCTGTTCCAGATTGAGGCCCCAGCTGAAGACAGAGATCTACCCCCAGTTTGTTTCTTTGAGAAATGACTGACCCTGAGGGAATTGGAGGTGGAGGAGCGAAGAGCTCGAGAGGGAAGATATTTACGGAGGGAGAGTTGAATGTATTTTGGTCCTAGGCCCCAGAAAGCCTTGTGGACAATGCAAAGGGCCTTGCAGACATTGGGAGCCAATGAAGAGATTTCAGGGCTGGAGAGCTACAATGCCAGGGCGTGAGGCCAAGGACAAGTCTTGCAGTCCTGTTCTGGATGAGTTGCAAAGGGCGGAGACTAGAAGCAGGTAGATTAAGAAAGAGGCTGTTGTAGTGATCCAACCTAGAGAGAACCAGGGCTCGAGAGACAGTGAGCTTCTGGGGGGGAAGGATAAGAAAGGCAGAATACTTCTGAGGAGGTGCAGTTGGAAGTTTGCCTTTTTAGAGGTCTCAGAGATGTGGCCAGAAAAGGGAAGCGTGGAGTCGAAGATGACCCCAAGGTTCTTAGCCTTGCAGGTGGGGGTAGGAGGAGGGCCAAGGGAGGCTGGCCAAAGAGTGACAGGAAAGGAGGGTGGAAGTGTGCCGATGAGGAGGATCTCTGCATTGTTGGTATTCAGGCAGGGATTGTTGGCGGCACACCACTCCTGAATAGCAGACAGGCAATCAGAGATGAGAGAAGGAGAAGAGGTGGCCGAGGGAAGCCTGAAAATGAGTTGAGTGTCATCCGCATAGCACTGGAAATTGCAGCAGAGAACGGCAATGCGATGGGTGAGAGTTGCCAGGTATTGATTGAAAAGCCGGGGTGAGAGGTTAGACCCCTGGGGAATACCTCAAGTAGAGTGGAAGATAGAGGAAAGGAAGGATCCAAGACATTCCCAGGCCATCTCCCCTATCTGCTTCCTTTGTATTTGGCCTTGTCTACCATCTCCTGTCTGTGTGCGTTTGAGGGAGCCTTGAGAGCGTCTTACCTGTTCTTGGCTCCTAATGAAGAGCTTGTGTTCTTCATGTCTTGATTATGTGTCATGGGACTGTATTGGAAAATTATTTTATTATTATTTATTGAGTGTTTAGCTAACATGCATGCTAACTTGCATGTTGTATTTATTGTGACCAATTGGGACACTCTTTACCTATTCTCTAGGGAGTCTTGGCATACTATTTTTGTGCACCTGGACCTCAGTGGCTGTCTGTTCTCCTATTAATTCAATTTTCTTGGAAGGCTACTGCATCTTCTCCTGGGAACTGCTATCTTTTCTCTGCGTTCTGCACTCCAACTACTCCCTTTCCCTATTTGCATGTCTTAATGTTTATATTCCTCTTCTGTGTCTGCCATACGCTGGTTTTCCCTGCCCATGTATTCAGCATCTAAACTGCCTATGCTTTCATCTGCCTTATCAGTGTAGTGAGTCCCTCTCTTGGTATCCTGTAAACCTCCTCCCTCCTGTATTATATACATTATCCTACATGTGCTTTCTGTTATTTAACTATGATCCCTAATTAGTGTCACACAACCTAAACTACTTCTTTATGGAAGTAGCGTATACATCGATTGTTTAAGGCATTTTCTCTTGGAATTTTTATTAGTTTTTTTTGTCTTTCACCCTTAGGCTAATGGAGCGGTAAGGCTGTCTCAGCTGGTATGATTTCTCATCTGGACCATACTAGCAGGGAGCAGAAATAGGAAGCGGTACTTGTAAACTCATCTGAGTAGGGGCAGTAGATGTTACCTGCTCATTCATCTGCCCCATTACACCCGGTTGTAACATAGGGAATCAGAAAATGAAATGTAGAAACAAGTCATTTGCAGG
Organism: Ambystoma mexicanum; assembly: GCF_040938575.1. Lineage (NCBI taxonomy): Eukaryota > Metazoa > Chordata > Amphibia > Caudata > Ambystomatidae > Ambystoma > Ambystoma mexicanum. The sequence goes on along the minus strand of NC_090929.1, from coordinate 971,258,333 downwards.
TCATAAAACATGCAAATGCCATCAGGGTAGAGGTGGGGTGGAGGCAGGATGACCAAGTTTTCAACACAAGGCTCAAACATTTTTCCCATACCCTTGTCTAAGATATGTAGTACAATCGTAAATAGCTGACATCTAAAAGCAAACTGTGTCGCAGAAACACTGTGTGTATTGGGAGGAATGGGAGAGGGCATGGGAGGTGAGGCAGCCATCGTGGAAGTGGGGGGAGCTGGCACAAATGATGGGGCACTGGTGAGGGCCTGGGTGACAAAAAAGCATTTTGTTGCTTTGCCCAGTCTTCCGATATTTGTGGCTATAAAACTACACATAGCTGTGGCTATCTGTAGTCCATACATTGGAAACAGGCATCTGGGCCTACGATCCATGCAGTAACTGGGACCAACCCCAATCCTGCTTAGCTTCAAAGTGAGGATGGGGCTGGCCCCCTCAGGCCATGTTCCCTAATAAATGAGCACAAGTTACAAGACCACGTAGAGCAACATGGCCTGAGGGGGCCGGACCCTTCCTTGCTTTGAAGCTAAACAGGATTGGTCCTGGTTACTGCACGGATGGGATACAGGCCCAGATGCTGTGTGTTTTCTTAGTTTTAAATATCTCACAACACACTAAGAAAACACACGGCATCCACATTACTTCTTTTTTAAACCATGCTACTGTCAGTCCTTTGAAGTATTGCACTCTAAAAGGCAAGCTGCCATGAGGCTCTCATGAAAAGAGCAGCTATCTCTGGAGCATGAAGAATTGCCAATCCAGCTTGCACATGCAAGGCAATATAGAATAACCTTTTGTTTTATATTAACATACCTCAATATGGTTTAAAGATCTTCTATGTTCCCAGTTCTCTCTGAGAGCTCTGAGAGCCCATTTGTTTTCCTTTTGCTGAATTGGATTCTGGTATTTGTAGTTTCCCAGTCAAGATGGGAGCGGGGGGGATAATGCCACAATTGTACACTTTTTGCTATAAGGATTTATATATTTGAGTGACACCATGTTATGTGTACTTTTCAAGTTATCTTTATCAAGCAGAGTATTGTTGAAAGCCAGGTGAGGCGTGGAAATGATGAGAGGGCAAGTAAGTCATGAGTATTTGCCCAGGATGCGGCACAAAAGGTTGCAAACCTGGACACAGGTGCAGTTATTCCCCCCTGATTGTGACTGATATTCATGGCACAAGTAAAGGATACATGTGGGTGGCAGCGTCACTTTTTTCAGGGGGCTGACACAGCCCCTTGTTTTGTTTTTTGAGGTTGGCAAGCTTGCACAAGTATGTGGCTACGAAGATTTTACTCAGGTTGTCATGTACCCAGTGGAGACGCTTATCCCACAAGATTGCAAGCACTTGTGTCGTATTGGGATTTTGTTTTCCAAAGAATCTTTCACTACAGATTGTTGGGTTTAAAATGTGAGCAAATTTACTGGAACATTTCCTCTCTCGTGTTATTTTTCTGGTGCTTATTACTTTTTTTTATAAAGTCTGATGCTATTTTGCCTGGTATCATTTCTTCTAAGGGGAAAGTCACTTGAACTGCGTTTGTATATTTCACTTTAAGATATATGTTCACTTACTGTGCATATATTAATGGATGGCAGCGTTTGATTTTTGCCCTGATGGCATACGTACCGGGACTTATGTTATTCTTTCAGCCAGTCATTTTACTAAATTTTCCATGTTGCTTAAATGTGGTTAGTTGGAGTTGTGTGAGGTACCGCAACAGTCACCAAGACACCGGCCATAGCACACTGCTTAACAAAAGTGTGAGATCCTTGGCAAATCATTTTTATCTCACTGCGCGTTGCTAAAGACATTGGGAGCTCTCAAAGCCTGTCATCTTTTATAAATAACAATACCAGTGTCAAAACAGGTCAAAATCAGTCTGTGATTGATGAACGTCTTGGACAATGGTTGCATTAGGGTGGATTTCGAGGCTAACCTCTGAAACCTGGGCATATGTTATTCTTGGAGGCAGTCATGAAAGATATTACCCTACTTATGCACGCAATGAAACAATAAAATAATTTGTCTTTATTTACCCAGAAATAATACAGTTATCCGTGATTGTTTGTAGGGGCATATGGAAAAACACTGATGAATGCAGATTCTGACATTTTTGGAAAACAATGGAAAAACACCCTGAGAAGTGGAAAAAAACTCTAAAACTAGGATACCCTAATTATAATTATGCACTCGCCTATGGCAAAAAGTAATTAAAACAAGTTTTTAGTTAAAGTGAGTTGGGCTTACATAGGAAAACTGAAAAAATGAATTGCTAATAACTTTTGACTCGTATGCAATTTTGGTTCAAATTGTGCAGACAATTTTTTACAGACAGGCTCCAACAGACGGCAAATTGTGGGAAAGATTCTTTAAAAAATAAAAAAGGTACCAAGAAAACAAAATAAAATAAAAAAATGCATTTTGTCCAACTCGTGTTTCATTTTCCCATAGATTAAAAAAAGATACATTTTTTTAAAGATAGATGGGGGTGGATAAGGGTACAACTTGAGGTAGGGGCAGGGGAAGGAGGGAAGAGGGTGTGGAGGTCTCCCCCACATTATATTTTTAAAGTGCAAAAAAGCCCAACAAATTTTGGTAATTTGAATTACTGGTGACATCACTAATTACCTCACACATGACATCACTGATGACATTACTGATATCACTGGTTGAATTCATTACATTTTGCCAACTCAATTTTGTTACAAAACATATTTGTACATATTTCATAATTACACAGTACATTGGGCCTCATTACACGGAAGGCGGTAATGGTTAACGGCCACCGTTAATGGTAACGGTGGCCGTTAACCATTACCGCCTTACTACGAGGTCCCTTAGCGGGTTGGTGTTTTAACGCCTGCTTTTTGCAGGCGTTAAAAACCAACCCGCTAAGGGACCTCGGAGCTAATTACGGCACCGCAAAATTGCGGTGCCGTAATTAGCGCCTTCCCCATTCCCATAGAGCCCTATGGGGCATAAATGGGAATGGGGAAGGGCAATGGCGGAAGGGGGATTTACCGCCCCACCAACCTTGGAATGGGGCGGTAAATCCCCTTTCCGCCAAGGCGGTGCCGGTAATTTACCGGCATGGTCCAGGGTGCTAATAGCACCCTGGACCACTGCCTTCCGTGTAATGAGGCCCATTGTATTCTGCCCTTGTTTCTATAAATGTAGTGTACAGTGCATAGATACATTATTACAATGAAGAGCAGTATATGAGCATTACATACTTTTAAAGGTAATCTTGGAATGAAAATTCATAATTTATTTTCAAAAGAAATGAAAAATATTGCCAACACAATTGCCATGTCTATAATTAAATATTTATATTCTAATCTTTATTTCTTTTCTATAAATGTAATTATACAGAATAAGTAACAGATTATTTTGTGTTTGTCAACCAAACTTTGAATTCTTAGTTTCTATACTAACACAATGTACATTGGCACATATTTTCTATTATATGTTATTGTGGCAATAAGCCCCGAGACTGCAGGCCATTAACGACCAAGGTAATGACCCCGGGGCCCATAGTTACAGGCATTACGGTAGGCGGTAATGGCCCGCAGTCAAGGGGCTTATTGCCATTAGTTCCCCGGCCCGTTAGACTGGGGTACTAATGTTTTTTTTCTTCCTGCTGTGAGATGCACTGTGTTTTGCAGCTGGAAAAAAAAGTAAAAGAAAGTTTTACACATAGTCCCTTCTCCCTTTCCATGATCGGGAGCGGACGCGCTGGGGACTGAAGTGTTCCCAGCGTGTCCGCTCTCAGAATGGAAAAAAAAGAAGGTAAGTGGGGTGGGAAGGGAATTCGGCAGAGGGGGGTCGGGGGAGAAGACTTACCTGATTGCCCGGCGAGGGGAGATGGCGGCCGCCGGCCATGAGGAGGCTCAGGGCAGCGGAATTACCATGTGGTAATGCCCACATTCTGAGCCTCCCCACTGGCTGGGAGGCCGCCACACCCCCCTCGTTGGGTACTCATTTTTTTTTATTAAAAACTTGTCATTTAGACAATAATGTGTTCATGTAATGGTAGTACACTAAGGAGAACTGTAGGGGTTTGTTGTACCTTTGTTTCCTCAGGGGCCACTAGACATGGCCTCCGGCCGTGGCCACTGTACATGCTGTACCAACACATTTTGTTTGGGTCCACATGCCACAACCTTCGGCCATGGACAACATGTTGCATAGTTTCTTGAGGTCTCCCTAGCTATGGCCTTTGGCTTTGGCCTCTGTACGTGTTGCACCAATAGCTTTCTTTTGAGCCTACTAACCACTGCCACTGGCCCTGTCACACAATTCATTTTTTACCAAATGCCCATTGCCCCCTGACCAGTAGATCTAGGCACAGCACATTTGAAAACTTTTTTTTAACTCTTTATTCCCGTGATAATTGCACAGTAATCATTTCCAATAACAGAAGTTCCTTTGGTAGAGTGGAGGTTCACCGAATGCCTCGATAACAGGAACAATTGGTGAAAATTTTAAATACTTCCACGTCCTAACAGGCACTTAACATTGGTGCTTCTTCTTTTTTCCAGGTCACCTCACACCATTCAATTGCATTTTTCCCTTCCCATTACCCCCTATCACTCATCGCTTCATGTAATGTACACATTCTTCTGAGCACACCTTGCATTGTTGCTGCTGTAATTTCGTGAGATTCCCACAGTCTTGCCCAAATAAACCAAAACCTTTCTACCTGTAGCTGGCTCCCCAATCCTCCCCAAAATCCCCAACTTCACATGCTGTCTTCTTTCCCACTCCTGACCTCTAGCCTGATGTGATTGCTATTGCTATTGCTATTTACATAGGGCCATCTAAGCACTGTCGTTCAAAAAATCAGTGTTCCCCTAGAAGTGATTACATAAACAGAAGAGTTTTGGGTCGTTTTCTGAAGTCGAAAACTATGTAAGGTAGGCCCAAAAACCTGAATCGTATACAAAATAATCCAATGAGCCAATAAAGTACACGAGAAGCAAGAAAAACAGAATTTTATTGCATGCAGCCTCGGCTGGGAATAATCCATAAATCATTCAACATTACATCATTAAATGGCAGCTTATAAATGGAAAGATTATGTCACATTTCATACTTTGTTTTGAGATACATATAAATTCACATTCACTGATTGGATGGTGGTTGCCGCTCTATAGGTGGATCTATAATATGCCTAGCCCTATTGGCCTATCCTATTTCTCATGACAATGCTAATGACTTTCTCTTGACAATGATCTAATAATGGGGTTAGCTAGTTTTTCCAGTTTTAATTGGACAACAGACATGCTAACATTTTGCAACATAAATTCAGTTGTTCATTGGCTATTCAGCCTTGAATGTTCATGGGTGGGTTGCTTCAACCTTAATTGAATAATCACTTTGTGAGGTGTAGACAATGTGACAACAAAAAAGAATACCTCATCTAATTCTCATGGGACCCAAAGGTTGGAACCATCTGGCCGTTCTCAGCCTTGTGACAGTTCAATTGAAAGTTAATATTGCAACTTCTTGTTGGAAATATGTTTCACCTCTTTGTACAACTCCTTCTTTTCCCATAATGGAACTAAATAATTCATAAGGTGCATTTCTTAGCCCTTTGCTTCGAGTCCATGTGCAATCTAAACTGTGCATTTAAGAAGGGTGGGCGTGAGTGGTGCTAACTCTTATGAACATATTTGGTTTGATGAATATCAGAACAATCATTGTATTCCCTATTATATTTCCTACATTTGTCAATCATCTTCTTGCTTCTGTGGTTTCAAATACCTATTTCTTTATATTCTTGGTTGAAGTGCCCATGTTGCTTTGTACGCATAATTACATTCGTTTGTGGACATTCTTTGACAGGGGGCGGTGTGTGTCTTTTGCCTGACTGAATTCGTTTTGTGCACCCTTCTGCACATGACCTCATTCTCACCAAGCTGTGACATTCATTTAGTTATGGGTAAGAACATTATCTTTTATATGATTCACTTGTTCGGGGCTTGGGAACTTGCTTCACTTTCTGCTCCTAACCAATCCCTGTGCAGTTTTTTACTTCTTCTGTCATGAAGTCTGACCTTGTCCTTTACCGTGTCTGGGACAAGCCGGAATAAGTTGTGTTTCACCACTAAAAATGTGAATGTTTCTCTGCAGCCTAGTTTTCTATATATTATATATATATTATATTATATTGATTAATACTGCGCACTGCTACCACCCAGGGGCAGTCTCCAGGCACTCATGTGTCTCCTTCTATTACTTGTAAGTGTCTCCTATTCATACGTTTCTGCTATATGTTAGTTGCTTTCTTGTTTACTGTGCACAATTCACACTCTTAATGCTAGATGCTTTTAAGTTTCTGATGTATATTTTGTCATTAAGTATTCTCAGAAAATCATCTATCTCTTTTATTGCACATGACCTAGTTGTTGTGCAAATTAACAAGATGACTGGGCCTCTATGTGATTCATGTTGCATGATAGAGAGATTTTCTTAATTTGTACTTTCCTTCATGTTTGGGAGATTAAACTTGCATTCCAACCTTTCCCCATTTCATTCCTTCAGGAATTAACTTATTTCATGAACTCCTTATCTCTTAATTTCTTGCTCGCTTGCCCAATCGTAAATTTGTTTGGGGACCCATTTTTTTATTACATTTCTCAAATGTCCTCTCCCTTTGCATAATACCATGGGCTACATACTAGGAAACTACAATGTCCATCTGCTGTGGGGTCTACATAGCATTCAAGATAATTATCTCGGGGTGATGGGCCCATTGGTTGTTTTATTTGTACCATCTTTGGCTTTGCTTTTATTACTGCCTCGTTTGTCTGGGTGTTTTCATCTTTGCAAGAAGAAGTGGCATCTCTTGTTCTAACTGGCAGTAGTTTTACTTATTTCCTCGGGACACACAACCAACCAATAATATTTGGTAGAGGTTCTAAACCAAGATTAGGAATACCACAATTGGAAAGTGGATTCTGCACACATTTGTTAGCCAGTTTGGCATCCAGGAAAACATTTTGGCCAACCAGTCTTGTTCTTTATTAATACCTGCTTCCATCCCCATAGCTATTAGCAGATTGCAGAGAGCCTTGATCGCTAGGCTCAGGATGACGTTGTTGTTATCGTTTGGCCGCACATAGGTGCAACATGTTGCCCCTATCTTTCTACAGTCCACTCCCTCCCTGGCTGTGAGGAGGTCCAGTGCCATACTATTTTGTAGTGTCATTATCTGCAGTGCCCTCACCTCTTCCTGCATGGCATTGAGGCCATACTCAGTAGCATTCACCCAGTTCTACTAGCTTTCACCTGATAATCTGGAGCCACTTGGCATTTGTGGCTGTTTGCATTCCAGGAGCTAGACAGGATGCAAAGAATAGTTCCGTTTTTATAGAACAATCTATATTGGTTGGGTATCTTCTCCAGTGCGTCGTCTGTTTCCTTGCTGAAATAGTTTGATCTCTTCCTGCGAGATAATGCATGTGGGTATCTTTCATCTTGCTCTGCTAGAGGCTTCACAAAAGGACAAGGGGTTCACTTTAGGGATTAAAATATTTTTCTGAGATAAGGAGTACTGGGGCATGTAAGGTCACCGGGGAGCAAACTCTGTTCCAAGATGGTGGTAGATGAGAATAAGCCTTGCTTCCACACTGCCAGAAGACAACTAACTCTGCCTCTGCTCACTATGTTGTTCTTCTTTCTCCCTTTCTTTCTTGTGCTTCCATTTAAAATAATGCTCTATAAGGGCATGTATGTTGCACAAACATTTTGCTTCAATGCCTAATATTTCATCCGACCTCTATGTAACATGATAAAATATGGGTATACTTTTATTCCAGTGCTCCCCTGTCTCTTCTCACCACATCTCCTGAAATTAATGGATGTATAATGCTGGGTCTTCATCAGGTCTCATTGGGTGTAACATGATTGATTCTATGTCACCTTTGTCTGGGTATGCCCTTCTCAAATTTTGCCAGACACAGCGTCAGCAATTATTAAATGGAGCCCCATTGTGTATGTCACTCTCTAGTCAGACACCCGGGTATCCTGCCTTTTTCCATATTGTGTTGGTTTATTCTCCTAAAATAGTGGCAAGTAGGCTATTCATGTCTCCACAGCTAAGGTGACTCTTGCAGTCTGTTTCTCTAATGCATAAATCAATTTCCTGGCTCCTGCAGTGAGTGTGGGAAGTGTCTTTATCAGATTGTTTTTATTTATGTGTGGCCAGGGCACATACTGCAATCTCCCTATTCCCTTCTGTATTATAGGACATTGTTTCCCCCTTTTCCCCTTTGTTGGGTGTATTTGACCTTTTCCTCTCTCTTGCTACTGCCATTGACCTTGGGCATGGTCTACCCCCATGGTTTTCTCTTCCTCTGTCTCCCAATGTTCCCCATTCTCCTCTTGTTCTCCCACTTTCTGATGCTTCTGACTCCTTCTCAAAGCCCTGTTGGTTCTGTACTCCATATAGCGTACCTTCTTCATTTTCCAATCCTGCTCGCATCCCCCTTCTGTCTTTATCTTGACATCTTTGATAACTGCGCTATTCATTTTCAACAGGATCTCTCCTGCTGTCCAGATATCAGCATTTATCATTGGGCACAATCCTCCCCTCTCCGTTCTATTCATCACCCTCTGAAGCTCCTCGTCTGACTTCTGGACACCTGCTTCTAGGTCCCTTGTGCTTTATTTTCCAACTTTGTTATCATTGGATCTCAACCTTTGTTACTCACTCCAGTGTCCCATGGTACTTTTGGTTCTGAATCTGCTTGGCGTTTATACCGAGGGTTTGTATATCCTGCGGTAGGTCATACGGGATATGTTCCAAGTGTGGTTGGTGCTGTCGGAGCTGGAGCCTTTGCTGAACTGGTGCCTTCTAATAGGAGTTTAACCAGCAACTGTGCAGGTGTTAAAGCCTGGGTCACGCTGGTGCTGTCTCTGAGAAGGGGCAGGGCTGCGGCTACAACAGGTGTTTCTTCCTCATATTAATTTCTACTCTCTGACTCCCCATCTATGTCATCATATAGTTTCCCCAGTTCTAATATACTTTACCTCTTTCTTAACTTTTAACCTTTATACATTGACAATAAATGCATGTACATATGTTAAAAGATTCCCTTATTATGCATGGGTTCCACTGGCAATGCAGTAAACATTTTCCCTTCTGTCTCCGTCATCCATTCAATATGGTGTTTGAAGATCTTGTGCTCATCCAGTATACACATTTTCAACAACAAGAGTCACAATGACGTAATGCCCAATTACAAATTGTCACAACAAAACATTTTTTCCTACAAATAGTCCACAGAGGCTGCCCCACACAGTGCACCCCTGTGTAACACCAATAAACACACAAAGGGACGCTTGGGAGTCTGCTGCACCTCTGCTCTGAACCAATCCCTGTGCAGCTTTTCACTTATTCTCTCATTAAGTCACCCTGTCTTGGTGAAGCTGAAATGAGCTGTGTTTCACCACTGAAAATGTGAATGCTTCTCTGCTGCCTAGTTTTCTAACTACTGTTAAACCCATCTCAGAGCAGTATCTGTCCGAGATGTTGTGCAAACTGAAGCCCACCAACTGTAGGGGTGATGTTTGCCCCTATATTACTGTTAAAGCCTGTGCGCCACATTTGGTGCCCCTGATTACAAAGTTCATGAATGCCTCCTTTAGGGAAAACTCTGTACCTAGAATTATAAAACAAGCCCACCACATATAAAAGCCTTCTCTTGATCCCAGTATAGCAGGCAACTATCGCCCCATCATGAACGTACCCTACCTGCTGAAGATCTTAGACAAGATGGCTCATCTTCAGATCGAAGCTTTCCTGGCCACCCATGACATCTTAGGGTCCAAACAATCTGGCTTCAGAAAAGCCCACAGTACAGAATCTACCCTTTTAGAGCTTAAGACTATCATAATGCAAACCATGGCAGAGGGCAAATTTACGATACTCATGCTTTTGGATCTCTCTGCTGCGTTTGATCTCGTGGTTCACACTATACTGGCAGAGAGATTGCAGACATCAGCGCATTTCTCCGAACCAGTGATGGAGTGGGTGAAATCTTTCCTTTCGGATTGCAGAGCTAGTGTTTTTTCTGATAATGTCATGGCTGAGGAGTTTACTGTCCTATGCAGGGTACCACAGGGTTCATGCGCGGCACCCACCCTTTTGAATATCTTTATGATCCCATTATTTAAACAACTGGATAAACTTGGTGTGGTGTACGCAAACTATGCGGATGATACACAGTGTCTTGTGCCTATGAACAGTGATTACGCGCGTGACCTTGTCTCGGTAAACTCCATCTACAAAATGTTCCAATCATGGATGCAAGTAAATAAGCTGGCTCTTAATAGTTCTAAGACTGAGCTTATGATTCTGGCAACTGCAATGCAGTTGAAGAAGCTTAATGCGAAATACTCATATTTTAAAATTGCAGACTGCACTATTAACACCCAGAATAAGGTGAAGACACTGGGTGTGATCTTGGACCAGGAATTGACCATGCAAAAGCAGGTTAACAATCTTGTCTCCAGCATGTGATATCATCTGAAGCTTTTATCTCAGCTGCAGCCATTTTTGTCATCAGTAAATTGTGCCGCAGTGTCTCGTGCCATTATTGGAGCCAAGAATGATTATTGTTCCAGTTTACTGCTTGGCATCTCTAAACAGGATTTGACCCGTTTGTAGGTGATCCAGAATAATGCTGTGCACATTGTAGCCGGGCTCCAAAGGAGGGACGACATTACAACGGCTAGAAGAGCATTACATTGGCTCGCTAGTCATAGCAGTATCAATTATCGCGTGATGTTCATTTCGTATGATTGTAAAAGCCCCCAAATGTCTGCCCAGTCGCATTTCAGGCTTCTCGGTACATAGAGTATTGAGGTCAAACAATACTGGTTTACTAGAGACGGTGAGAGCGCATTTTTCTTATGTGGAGCATAGATGCTTTCCACATGCTGCTCCACGGCTGTGGAACCTGTTGCTGCTAGAATTGAGGTCATGTACCAACCTGCAGCTTTTCAAGAGCAGATTGAAAACCCATTTTTTTAAATAAATTCTGTTCAATAATCTGACTGTGCATGTTTACATGACATATCCCTTCCGTCTTCCACGGATACTCTCTGTTGTTTGTGTGTTGTGTCCTGTTGGTGCTACCATGCCCTCGGGCTCTTCTTTAGCGCATTACAAATAATTAAATAAATACTATGAAGGGCTGCTTCTGTGACTGCATCTTTGACTCAGGAATGGCACAAACTTCAACTGATTCGTGTGACCATACCAATATGAATTTCTATATGTTCCCTACTATTTCTTTAGCTGTCGTCTAAAACATTTGTCTGGCTATTATTTCTGCTCTAAGGATGTGTCTCCTTCTATTATTTGTAAGTGTATCCTATTTCTATGGTTGTGCTACATGTTAGTTGCAATCTTGGTTTCTGTGTGCAATTTGCACTCTTAATACTAGATGCATTTAAGTGTCTGATGCATATTTCGGCATTGAGTATTCTTAGAATCTCATCTATCTCTTTGTCTGCTGCACATGAGGCTTAGAGGCTGTGAAAATTAAAAATATGACTGGCCCTCTATGTGGTTCATGTTGCATGTTAGAGAGATTTCCTTACCTTGTACTTTCTTACATGTTTGGGACGTTGAACTTGCATCCCAATAACGTTATTAGAATCTGTAAGGTCGTGGGGGAGTTCATTGATGGGATGCTTTTTTCCTCCTCCAAAATGTGTTTTGAGTTCTTTTATTTGCGGATTCTCCTGGTCATATTGCGGGAATCACTTGCAAAGAATTACGGATTTTCATTTCTTAAAAGCCTCTCTGATGCAAAGCACCAACGCCAATATATCTAAAGATTTAAGGAACAAGGGGCACCCAAGGTCTCTGTCGAATATTTTAAAAAACGACTTGATGGATTTACCTCAAACCAGTCAAAGAAATTATCAGGCCGATTCATGGAATTAATTTGCGCTGAAAATTTCGGCGCAAGCGTGCGAAAACGTGCGATTCGCAGTGAAAGAGCAAAAATCGCAGTGCAAGTGCGAATATCGCAGGGAAACCAGCGCACATCTATTCATGGAAGTCTGTGTGCAAGTAAAATCAGGGATGTGCACTGAAAAAGTGCGTCGCGCACGCCGGCGCACAGGTCATCTAACGGCATGCGCTAAGGCCACAGCGAAAGCACACATAGCGCGGCGCACATAACAAAAGTAGGCGGAACACGGGGCGTAACACTCGGAATGGGGAACAACTCGTGAAAATGTGGGCGTCATGGGTGAAGTACAGAAGGCAAGTGCGCGGAACGCCCACACGCTCGCCTACAACACGTATTCATGGAATCCAATAGAGCAAACCAGCGCATGGGCAAAGACGCGCACAGACCCAAACCCGTCCTCCACACGAAGGCAGGCGGTAGCATCCCTGCGCTGGAAAAAAATGTGCGCCAAAATGTGCGCTAACAAAAAGCACGAATATACAGCTCTGATGAATGTCCCATACTGTGGCCCCCTAGGACAAATGACGTGCAAAGGGGTACGCGACAAACAGTGACACCCGCTGTGTGAAAAATAGCGTGTGCGTGTATTCCGGGTGTGCGCGGGAAGTTTTACACGCGATCGGGCCTGGGGGAGTGGGGTACGTGTATTTCAGGGGTGCGCGTGAAGTTCTACATGCGATCGGGCCTGGGGGAGCGGGGTACGTGTATTCCAGGGGTGCGCTGGAAGTTTCACACGCCGTCGGGCCTGGGTGCGCGGGAAGTGTCACACGCGATTGGCCTGGGTATGTGTATTTCAGGGGTTCGCGTGAAGTTTCACACGCGATTGGGCCTGGCCGAGCGGGGTACGTGTATTACTGGGGTGTGCACAAAGTTTCACACGCTCGCCTTCAACACGTATTCATGGAATCGAACGTGGCTAAGGCATAGGCCCAAAAAGACGGGCAAATCCGGAAACACGTACGCCAGCAGGAAGCAGGTGTACGTCGACCCGCGCATCATAAAAGTGTGCGCAAACAACAAACAAGCTCAGACGCCAGGATGAATATACCGTTCCTAGCAGCAGTGGCTGTGGGATACCGCAGGAGGAGGAGGAGGATAGTCAGGGTCAGAATTTTTACACCCAGAACCAGCCTTTTTGGGATGCCTGATGACCACGTGTATGGGATGTACAGGTTTCCACCTCACATAATACTCGACCTGGTCAGTGAGTGGGAGGATGACCTCACATCACCCACATTTCAGCGGACAAGTGCCATAGTGTGGGGGTGTCACAGGCCACGCAGTCACTCTGCCTACACCAGGTCTTGGCCATCATCACTACACGCCCATCAGACTGCAGGCACATATACCTGCCCAGAACACCTGCAGAAAGGCAGGCTGCTGCCCAGGATTTCTACGGGGTGGCACAATTCCCCAAAGTGCTAGGTGCCATTGATTGCACCCATGTGGCTGTACGTCCCCCCAGGGCATCTGAGCACATCTATAGAAACCGCAAGCACTGGCATTCCATCAACGTCCAAGTGGTATGTGATGCCAAGGGAATCATCACCTCAGTATATGACAACTATCCAGGGTCCACCCATGACAGTTTCATTTACAGAATGTCAACCCTAAACCGAGACCTAGAAGCTGGGCGGCATGGCGATACATGGCTGCTTGGTGAGTATAAATGCCACTGCACATGCATGCATGTCAGATACTGAGTAATGTCACAACCCCACTAATGATACCCATCACCACCTCCCCAGGGGACAGTGCCTACCCTCTGAGCACCCACATGATGACGCCAATTCAGAACCCCACCATGCCACCCCAGGTAAGATACAACACAGCCCACATTGCAACCCGGGGCATAGTGGAGCGCACATTCGGAGTGCTCAAGTCACGCTTTCGCTCCCTTGACCGTTCTGCCGGGCAGCTGTTATACGCTCCCCCAGTAGCGTGCAGGATCATAGTGGCAGCATGTGTCCTGCACAACGTTGCAACACGCCCGGCCTGGCCGTGGACATGGTGGTGCCCCCACATCCCCAACCACATGCACGGCCGCTGCACATGGGAGGGGAAAGGGCACGGAGTGAGGCAGCCCGTACACAGCTGGTGGATAATTACTTCACCTAAAATCACACCCCTGTGGAGTGCACACAGCCCTGGCACATACCAGCTGACTATCAATGATGATGAGTCAAGTGACAGTCAACTGTCACAACCATACCAGCCTGAGATTGTTCACCTGGAAGTGTTCCATTGTGTGCATCCCTACCTACACAAACACCACCAATGCTGTGTCACCAAAAGACACACTTCTATGCTGATAAAATCATTACCCCCTTGCAAGATACAACATGACAACAGTGCCATGTCACCCAACCCCACCCCAGCACCGCCACCCAACACACCATGGCATGTCATGCTATGTGAGAGCAAACAAAGGAATCCCCAAAACATGACACAAGTGTCACAAAGTACAGTGTCCCGAATGGAAACTGCCCGCACACAATAGGCTCCCATTAATGTAGAACTGACAACACACATGACCAAATACTTACCACACTACAATGCAGCTACCCAAACATAGCATTCACATGACAGTACTAAGTTAAAGGATACGTAGTCTTACAACCTGGTGATGCTAGCACATCGACCACTTCCAACTGTACAGTGTTGGTGCCACGCAAATCTGGAAGTGCACTGCTTACAACATGAACTCCATCTCCAAAGTAGACGGCCTTGTGAAGACATGAGGAATGAACCTGCAAATTAGGAGGGCGACATGGATGCACAAGCACACATCAATACACCATGCAGTGTACAATACTACAACAATATGCACTAGGAATGTATACACAGTATTGACTACAGACTGCCCACACATGTCATGGGAGTCCAACGTCACTGTGTAAGTCACTGTCACTTGGGCACACCCTTTGCAAGCCCATGGAAACGGGAAGCAGGAGGGGTGTGTGTCTCACGAACCCAAGCATCTAACCCAAACTCAGGACAAGCCTGCATGTGCCCAGCCGGAATACAGTGGATGCCCACGGGAGCCACACAAGCCAACACACTGTAACAAAAAATCAAAAATCAAAAATGGCCATGTGGGGGCCACAGGGGGTGGAGGAGGCCACCTAGGAGGTCCGAGGACAGTGTGCACACCAACAGCCACCTGTGTGGATGTTGCACAAAAAAAACACCTCCATGGGCTCATGGCCTACACGGCTACGCTATCGTGAGAGATTCAGAATCGCTGTGGTCGCTCTCATCACTCTGTGCTTCTGCTGCCACAGGAGGTGGTGGTGCTATGGGAGGCAGCCCACGCAAAGCCCTAGTCTGGTCCTCCATGGCAGCAAGCATGCGGGTGTGGAAGGTCTCGTTCTGGAGGAATATGGTGCGGAGATCCCCATGCACCACCTGACGTGATGCCCGGACCTCCTCCCGAGTTGCCTGCATCTCTGCTGAGAGCGTACGTGTGACCCGCACCAGCAGCTGCTCTGTCCTCGTGACAGTGGAAGTCTCAAGGTCCACAAGAGTCTGCCTGAGGTGATGGACTTCTACCCTCAGGGCTTCCCTCTGGCCCTGGGACTCTAAAGAAATGGCTTCCCGCGGAGTGTCCAGGGACGCCCGTCTGTCCCTGTTGAACGCCAACATCTCCTCCCTGAGTGATTGGCAAATGGAGTCTGTTGCCTGCTGTAGTTGCTCCATCTGCCTTTCTTGGGGGACAATGGAAGTGGCCACCCTCTCCATTGCTTGAGCCATCATCTCAGATGATGCTGCCTGTTGGTTTGCCATATCGTATATGATTGCTCCCATGAGGTATTGCCTGGTGGCGTACGGCCACCGCGTTGGCGGGCACCACACCTGTCTGTGGCAAGGCGAACTGTGCCTTGCTCTGTCGGCACTGCCTGAGGCTGCAGGACTGCATTCCCCCTCTGATCTGCTGGCCCAGGAACAGGATCAGATGTTGCGGAGTGTGGCCCTGCATCCGTAACCACTCAAGGCAGACCTACCAACACTGACATCCCCATAGTGGGCTGTACCCCTGGTACAGGTGGGTCGTACAGAACAGAATCCCTTCCAGAAACACCTACCTGCGAAGCCACATAGGTCTCATCTTCCGAATCAACACCTGAATAGAGGTCTGGGGAGGTGCACCCAGAGACACCCCTGGAGAGAATGGTCTGCAGCAAAAGTGGGTTCTCACCCACCACCACACCCCGTCCCCCACTGGTGCCCGGTCGTGCCTGAGATCCCTCCTGGGTCTGCACCATCTCCTCACCCTCAACAGCATCAAGTGTGTCATCCCCTGCAAAAACATGGAAGACAAAAAATGGAAACAGGCCTTAGCACCATGGCACACAATTAGGCTTGATAAGCTACAGAACCAGTACTTGATTGACATATGTCCCACATGACTATAACCCTCTCATGCATGCACTGTCACTGTGTTTGAAGGGGAGGAAAATGTCAGACACTAATGACACCAAGATGGAAGAGCAATACATTAGCTGCATGCTTGCTAGCAGTGCCATAACACATTGGCCTATGAGGGGCATGTCCAATCCACATACATGACACATGCCAACACACAGATGGCATGTACCATAGGCATGTCACATATTGTTTGACAATAGGGCTGAGAAATGCGTAGTGAAAGTGTGGGAATTGAAACAATCAGCCTGAATGAACACTGAAAAATACGGAACAATGTTGTTGCAAGATGCCACTTCAAGGGAACTGGCGTGATGTTGCACAAAATGTCTACTGTGGGCAGAAGGGATACTGTAATACCCAAATCCAGGGGCGCAGAATGTTTTGGATGAAGCACATGGGTGACCCAAACCACTCAGGCACACACACCCTCACCTGGCACTCAATCGGAACCCCTCACACACACACAACATACACATGGATCACACACACATGCATGTGCACTCACCGGACAATGCCTTGTAATCTGGCAGTTCTCCCACACCTTGGATCTGTTCCTCTGTGACGTAGGACCCAGCAACAGACTCATGTACAGCGAGTTCAATGTCCTCTTGTGGAGGCCCACCTCCAGTCACCAGAGTAGCGGCATGACTTGAGGCCAGCTTTTTCTTTGCCCTGCGCTTAAGGTCATTCCAGCACTTGTAGCACTCACCAGCTGTGCGCCTCACAAATCCAAGGGCACTTATGATGTCTGGGACGGTCTGCCAGTGTGCCTGACGTCGAGCAGGTGTGGTCTTGCACCCTGAAGTGATCAACATTGCTCTGTCATGTGCGGACACATACTGCACAAGTGCATCACGTTCGGCATCATTGAAGCTAGACTTCCTTGGCGTGCCGGACTGCGTAGCCATGTCTGGGGTATCAGTCTGTACTCGACGAGCACTCTTCCTCTTTTTTTTGGAAGGTGGTGGGGATCCTGAGTGGCCTACGCCACTCTGGCCACTAGGGGCAGGAGCACCGGTGGACTGGGTAGTTGGAGTGTGGGAATGCACACTGAGCATGGGACTTGGTGCAGGCATTGGCTGAAGTGTGACATAGTCAGGGGGAACGTAAGCAAGATGGACTGGGACCAACACTGCCCTGGCTGGGAGAGTCAGAGCTGGGGTGGATGGAGCTGCAGCTGCCCCTGCAGCCTCCCCACCCTGCCTACTCGGGGCAGCAGATGACATAGCTGCCCCTGATCCACGCGGCCTGGTTTCACCAACTTGCACCGCCACACGTGGCCTAGACTTGGTGACCTGGAAGTCAGCCTGGGAGTCACCCTGTGCCAGGTCAGGTGCCACAATGGGCCGGTTCAACAAGGGCTGAGCAGAGATGGTGTCAGCCACGTTTCCCTCAACCATGGGGGGGGGGCATGGGTGTCCCTGACTGGTCCTCCACACATGGTGGGCTAGGGGTACCCTGCAAATCCCGGCCACGTCCCCTACCGCGCCCACCACGCCCACCTCTTGAGGCTCGGCCACCTTTGCCACCTTTACCGCTTGGTCGCCTCCCAACCATGGCACTGATGTTGTTGTGCGTATGGGAGTTGCAATAAACTATTGTCCTGGGCAATTGGGGGTTAAAGGGGTAGGGTACTAGATGGAATTCGTACCCTAGTGCTCTAGCAAGGCTGTATGTGACCCCTGGGGAAAGATGACAGGTCACGCAACGCACAGGCACCCCAAAAACAGAAATTAACGTGCACGAAACCCCTCGTAGATCACGTGCATGGAAAAATGAACCCGCACTACGCTGTGGCACCCAGAAACACAAAAATGAACGTACGCATGTTACACGCAGCCTACAATAACCTCTAAAGGGGTATGCGACACACGGGGTAAGCACAGTTGGTAAATACGTGCGTGACTCACCGTCTGCCTGTAAAAAGAGCGTGAAAAATATGCGCTTGTGCGCGTTGGCAACACCCCCGCCAAAAGAAGAATTGTACGCTGTCTGAGGAGACAGGACAAAAGAAGAAGTGAACGCTGTTTGAGAAAACAGGCCCAACAGAAAATCAGAAAAAAGCTGTCAGAGGTAACATGGAGTACGAACTAGAAACGCTATGAAGTAAATCGCGTGTGAACCAACAAGAAGTACAGAATTCACCCACTCACTCTCCACGAAAAGCACGTACAAGGAAATGACGTCCTACACATACCTTTTGAACCGGCCCACACGTCCAACGTCACTTCCGCGTATACGCGCTAAGGCCCTATCCTCCAATTACATGAGCTGACACTCTGACGTGCAGTTCTTGGATGTGCAACATGCACCCGGGTTCAGGGAAACGCCCGCGCGTGCACGTCACAGACGCGCTTACGCGCTAAGGGCCTTTCCTCGTATTACACACTGACGTGCAAGATTTTCACGTGCCAAACTCCGTATCAAGCTGGCCACGCATACACACACGGAAGACCACGCTCATGCCGAGAAGGCCATTTTCCTGCCCCCCAGAGCTCCAAGCACGCTCCCACCTGCCATCTGCTGCTGCCTGTCTGCCTGCTGCCCACGTGCCCTGCTATTTGGTGCCTGCACGTCAGCCATCTGCAGGGGTCCAGTTGCTGTGTCCACCCCTGCTGGAACAGAAGACTCCTGACTGGGATTCCATCGCTCCACAGCCCAGCCCCAGGACCCAGTTGCCCACCCACTCCTGCCTCTGGGATTGTCATGTCGGGCACATCTCCATCTGGCACCACTGGCAACCCCCAGCCAGAGAGGCAGAGGGCCACCAGCTTCACTGCCACCGAAGATGGTGTCCTGGTGGAGCATGTCCTGGGGCATTATGATGCCCTCTTTGGAACATCACGCGCCAACAAGGAAGGACGGGAGAGGATCTGGGACGATGTAGTGGTTGCCATCAACGCGGAGAGGGTGGCAACCCGCGACATCAAGAAGCGCTGGGAGGACTTCAGGTCCAGGACCCTCCACAAGGCCCGGCGCCTCGCGGAGGGGGGCCGGGCACGCCTGAGTACCATCCAGATGAGGGTCCTGGAACGCGTAGGCCCAGCGCTCCACGCCCAGATCCTTCGGAGGCAGACCCGTCTGGAGTTGAGCGGTAAGTGGCCAAGCATTGCTGTGTGAGACAGGCATGTTGCAGTGTGCTGGTACTCTGATGCTTGCCTGTATGTGTGACATAGGCCATGTATGGATGTGTGTGTGCAGGGACATCATGGTCATGCATGTGAGACCAGTTATGTGTGAACCACATGGTTGGTGCATGTGTTTTAATGCAACATGGGGAGCTCTATGTGGAATGCACACATGAAAGCATGGCTGTCTCTATTCCCGGACATGGAGGGGGGTGAGGAATGGGTGCTGATGTCATGTACATGTATGGTGCACATGTGTGTGTGTGTGCCTGAGAAGTGTCTGTGTACTTTGAAACGCCATGGATACATGTGACTTTGAAGGCAACATCTTGGTTTACAGGGGCCCTTCTACATGGATGTTTATGTTGATTGCAGGCGCCAGGACTGTTTCTGCATGTGTGTAGTGTGCATTCACCCATGTGTTGTGGAATGACAGGATGGAAGTGACATTTGACAGTGCCACTCATGTGTTATTGCTTCCTGTCTAGGGTATTTTGTACTGTACCCTGATGTTTGTGTTCTATGTCTCGCTCTACGCAGCGTCAAGTGAAGAAGAGGGCGGAGACGGCGCTGTGGAGCCAAGCGGCGGGGATGCCTCCACTGGGCGGCGACGCAAGGCCCAGCCACCCTCCCATGAATTACCATCATCCGGGAGCGAGGGGGCTGGTGCTGCGTCTGCCACAACGGCTGTGGCGGAAGGGCCGGGTGAGCCCCCACAGGGGCTTCCAATGGCAGAAGACGGTGTGGAGACATCCAGGTTGGTGGTCTCCGCAGAGGAGGAGGAGCCCGCTACTGAGCCGCACATGGGGCCTGGTGGGGGTATTACCACTGGTGCAAGTGGTGCAGTCCAGGGCCAGGGTCAGGAGGCAGCACAGGTCACCGCGGAGGGGCCTGTGCATGTCACTGTCCTTGATCCTGTGACTGCACCATCATGCACCAGCAGGGAGGCCACGTCCCAGGCCCGTCCGCAGGTAGGGGAGAGTGCCATATCACCTGCCTCTCCATTACCTGCGGGCGAGGGGTCCCGCGACCGTATGGGATCCGTCCAGGTGGGTGTCGCGTTGCGCACGTGTGTCATTCGTGATGATGTGCGTTCTTCCTGGGCGGAGAATGCACGCCATCAGGAAGAGCAGCGTCGTGACGTGGCACTGCTGGGAGGGGCACTGGTCGGTGGGTTCCTACATGTGATGCGCACTCTGGCGGACCGCTCCTCTTCTGTGGAGGCTATGTGCCGGTCATTCTCCACATCGTCTTCTGGCCCAGATTCCACCAGGGCCCCCTGTGGATCTGGCCTCACCAACACAGCCAGCTTGGTGGAGATCCCATCCTTGCCACAGTCGGGAGTTGGCGGTCCAGCAGGGGTGGACACCACAACTGGAGACCAGCAGATGGAGGATGTGCAGGCACCATCGGACAGGGCACATGGACAGCAGTAGCAGCAGCAGCAGCAGGAGCAGGCTGTAGGTGGGAGCAATGATGGCTCAAGGCCATCAACATCGGAGGGGCAGGCATCGGCCGGAGGGCAGGAGGACCCTGGACAGGAAGTGTCTTCCGTGTGACAGCGGTAGGGCCATGCGATAGATGCGGAGCGGCAGCGGGCGGAAGAGGCACCGCTCACGATGGTCAGGGCGGAGAACTTCATGCGTAGGGCCCTTAGGCGGGGCGAGTGCCTCGAGGCCATTCGCAGGGACCTGGAGTTCCAGATGTCATCGTCCCTGCGAACCCTCGGGGCCATGGAAGAGGACCGCCTCTGGGACATCGAGCAGGAGTTCGATGATGCCCTGGCTCGGAACATCAACATGTGAGCCGTTGGACTTGCTCACTGCCCTTGTAAATACTTAGTTAGTTAGTATTAGGTTTCCTTTGGTTTTTTCTTTATTTTGGACCGCTTGGACAATGGACCACATTTTTGTATATAGTTTTTTTATTAGGTAGTAGTTTTTGGTAGGTTTCATTTCTTAAATTGGCCTCATGGACCCTGGATTCTTCAATTGTACATAGTTTTACATTGGATTCATCTTTTTTGATATTTTTTTGTGTTCACCATGGAGCAATGGTTTTTATTTTTTATTTTCCCTTGGATTTGATTTTTTGAACTGTGACTTTGGACAACATTTCTTTTTGGATTTCTTTTGCTTATGTTTTCTTGATTTTCATTATTTATCGGACATGGACCATTTCTTTTGTTATTCCCATTGTTGTGTGTTTAATTTGATTTACGTTCATGTTATCTTTAATATATATTTTGTATACTTCCATTTGTGTTATCATCTCATTGGTTTCATGCATGTCATGATATGGGTTTTGACATTCACTTGCACCCATTGTGTGTGTGTGATGGACATGTGTTCATTTACATACTTGCCATTGGGGTTGTATCATGTAATTTGCATTTCTATGTGGGTGGATGCAATACTTGGGTGGGTCTTTGGCATGTGGAGGCTGGCCATAAGGGCCAGGGATCTAGATTGTGATGACGTGTTGGCTGGGGGACAGGTGTCGGGGCCTGCTGGCAGGTGCCCCGCACTGCTGGGGGGTGGGGGTGCAGGGGACATGTGTGGGGGCCTGTTGGCAGGTGCCCCTCAGTGCTGGGGGTGGGGGTGCAAGGGGACATGAGTGGGGGCCTGCTGGCAGGTGCCCCGCACTGCTGGGGGGTGGGTGTGCAAGGGGACATGGTTGGGGGCCTGCTGGCAGGTGCCCCTCAGTGCTGGAGGGTGGGGGTGCAAGGGGACATGAGTGGGGGCCTGCTGGCAGGTGCCCTTCAGTGCTGGGGGGTGGGGGTGCAAGGGGACATGAGTGGGGGCCTGCTGGCAGGTGCCCCACACTGCTGGGGGGTGGGTGTGCAAGGGGACATGAGTGGGGGCCTGCTGGTAGGTGCCCCACACTGCTGGGGGCTGGGTGTGCAAGGGGACATGAGTGGGGGCCTGCTGGCAAGTGCCCTTCAGTGCTGGGGGGTGGGGGTGCAAGGGGACATGAGTGGGGGCCTGCTGGCAGGTGCCCCGCACTGCTGGGGGGTGGGTGTGCAAGGGGACATGAGTGGGGGCCTGCTGGTAGGTGCCCCACACTGCTGGGGGCTGGGTGTGCAAGGGGACATGAGTGAGGGCCTGCTGGCAGGTGCCCCGCACTGCTGGGGGGTGGGGGTACAGGGGGCATGTGTGGGGGCCTGTTAGCAGGTGCCCCTCAGTGCTTGGGGGTGGGGGTGCAAGGGGACATGAATGGACATGAGTGGGGGCCTGCTGGCAGGTGCCCTGCACTGCTTGGGGGGTGGGGGTGCAAGGGAACATGATTGGGGGCCTGCTGGCAGGTGCCCTGCACTGTTTGGGGGTTGGGGGTGCTGGGGGACATGAGTGGGGGCCTGCTGGCAGGTGCCCTGCACTGCTGTGGGGTGGGGGTGCAAGGGGGTAATGCGTTGGTGATCACAAGTGCAAGGTGACATGTGGCTTGGCTGGGGGGGCATGCCCATGGTGGATGGGCTGCCTGCGGAACATGACCAGGGTGCAGGGTAGTCCCCTGTGGTGTGGTCTGCCTGCAGGGGTCGTGGAGGATGTAGAGGGAACACCTGGGAGGACCCACACTGCCAATTCACGTGTAGGACTCCCCTGCACCCCCGAAATACACGTACCCCGCTCGCACAGGGCCTATCGCGTGTGAAACTTCCCGCGCACCCCAGTAATACACGTACCCTGCTGAAATCGCTTGTGGAACTTCCCGCGCACCCCTGTAATACACGTACCCTGCTGAAATAGCGTGTAAAACTTCCCCGCACCCCAGAAATACACGTACCCTGCTGAAATCGCTTGTGGAACTTCCCGCGCACCCCTGTAATACACGTACCCTGCTGAAATCGCGTGTAAAACTTCCCCGCACCCCCGAAATACACGTACCCTGCTGAAATCGCGTGTGGAACTTCCCGCACACCCCTGTAATACACGTACCCTGCTGAAATTGCGTGTAAAACTTCCCCGTACCCCAGAAATACACGTACCCTGCTGAAATCGCGTTTGGAAGCTCCCGCGCACACCTGTAATACACGTACCCTGCTGAAATCGCGTGTTAAACTTCCCCGCACCCCAGAAATACACGTACTCTGCTGAAATCGCGTATGGAACTTCCCGCGCACCCCTGTAATACACGTACCCTGCTGAAATTGCGTGTAAAACTTCCCTGCACCCCAGAAATACACGTACCCTGCTGAAATTGCGTGTGGAACTTCCCGCGCACCCCTGTAATACACGTACCCTGCTGAAATCGCGTGTAAAACTTCCCCGCACCCCAGAAATACATGTACCCTGCTGAAATCACGTGTGGAACTTCCCGTGCACCCTTGTAATACACGTACCCTGCTGAAATCGTGTGTAAAACTTCCCCGCTCCCCAGAAATACAAGCACCCTGCTGAAATCGCGTGTGGAACTTCCCGCACACCCCTGTAATACACATACCCTGCTGAAATCGCGTGTAAAACTTCCCCGCACCCCTGTAATACACGTACCCTGCTGAAATCGCCTGTAGAACTTCCCCGCACCCCTGTAATACACGTACCCTGCTGAAATCGCGTGTGGAACTTTCCGCGCACACCAGTAATACACGTTCCCCACTCTGCGTTTGCTGTTTGCCAGCCCTGTATACTGGTCCAGGGTTAGTGCAGCCCTTTGCGCTGAATTGGGAATTTTGATGGCTTTTCCTTGCGCGAGGGCGTTCTTGGGGGCGTAACTGGCGCTGCTGCAGGGTCGCTGCACCACTCTACGCCACGGCTGGTTTTGGAGGCTAAAATCCATGAATACGCTGTGCGCGGATATCGATTTTAGCACACGCGGCTGGCGCAGACATTCGCACGCGCACACTGTGCGCCAGCCGCGTGCGCCCCTTTTGTGCGAAATTCTATGAATTACCCTGAAAGTCAATGCTTTGTGCTCCCATTTTTTCTTATTTGGTAAAACTCTGCCTAGCGGTTTTCATGCTGTTGCTGTTCAATTTTATTCTATGGAAAAATGAATGGGAGTAAGGTGAAAACAGTTTTTATGTTTTCTTAATAACCTTTTTATTTTTTAATAAATTGTTCCCAATATTTGTCATCCAAATCCATCCAGCAAGTCAAAGGTTATTAACCTCTCTCAGCCTCTCTGCTGCGAAGTACCAGGGCTGATATAACAGTTTTAAGGAGCCGGGGGCGCCCCCTTCTCTGTCGAATATTTAACAAACTACTGGATGCATTTACCCCAAACCAGTCAAGGCAATTGAGGCAACACTTTGTGCCCAAGTTGTTTCTAATTTAGTCCAAGTAAGTTTTTGTGCTATGGCTGTTCAAAAACTGCAGTTTTTCTCTTTGGGAAAATGAATGAGCTGAAAACTGGTGGTATTTTGTTTTCATAAAAAAATCTTTTTATATCATATTGTTCCCGAAATGTGCAGTTTGTGGGGTGGGTCCCTTGACAAACATTTACTTTGGAAAATGTCATCAAAATCCATCCAGCAAGTCAAACAATATTAGCAATAGAATGTTGGCAAAACATGGCTGCTTTTTCCTTTAGGAAAAGCCTCTCAGCCTCTCTGCTACAAAGTGCCATGGGAGATAGAGCTATTTTTTGGGAGCAGGGGGCACCTCCTTGCGCCTTGAATGTTTTAAAAACTCCTGCATGGATTTACCTCAAACCTGTCCTGGAAATTAAGTCATCACTTCGTGCCCAAGTTGTTTCTGATTTGGTTCAAATCTACCAAGTGTATTTTGCGCTATGGTTTTACCAAAATGTGACTTTTACTCTATGGGAAAATTAATGGGAGTAGGCTGAAAACAGCGTTTTCTTGCTTTCTTAATAACTTAATTTCATAACAAATCTTTCCCAAAAGGTCCAGTCTGGGTAGGGGCGGGGGCTTTAAAACATGTTTGTTTGGAAAATGTCATCCAAATCCGTCCACCAAGTCAAAAGATATTAGCAATAGAATGTTTGTATTTCCTTTGACTCAAGGCACTCACCTTAACTATAGGGCAGCGACCGCCGCCCTATAATATGTGTGTATTTGTCATTGAATTATATCTGTGCATGTGTTGTTCACATAAAATTGTTGTGGAAAAGTCAATGAAAAACTGTTACAGGCTCACTTTGCAGTATACTAATAATTGTTATATAAATTGTATCTCTTTCTGTGCGTGTTTGACATTTGTGTACAAAGATCAGCACCACACACAACTCAACAGACATTACTAAAAGCACCATATAGTAAGATCCATGTGTGCTATTCAGAGTGGTATTAAATCCTTTTCGTCATGTACTCACCAGTGATCAAGAACTTCACCAGAACATAGGGGAAGCATTCATAGAAAGTGAAACTGGCGACACATTCTAATATGATACAGACCCTTACTTACTATGTAAAAAGGAATCTGGATAAACTGCTGAGGATCATAAAAGGCCATTGATATATGGGCCATAGTGGGGCTAACGTTACCACCTAGGGTTACAGAATCTGTCATTCAAATGTGTTCATTGCCTCTTGGTGATGTAAACATGTGCCTACTTCCTATCACGCTCGCACTTGCTTACTGTGTAGGCCCACGTTTGGGGGACAACGAAGCACATTTGCAAAACAAGTTCCTCGCCCGTCTACACAGCAGACGAGCAGGCCTTTCAGCTGTTATGTTTTTAGACCCAATTTGCTAACGGGTTATTTCTTTTTCAAAGGTTGGCGTTTCTTTGTTTAAGAACCAGACTTTTAATGGGCAATCCTAAAATTCTGAATCGACAATCCTGAAACATGGGGTGTACATTTTCAGCATATTTTATTGTTTTCAGGCTTACGTAATATATTCTGTCTATAATTTAGGGATTCATCTGAATAAAGAATAAGAATGTATAATAAAAAAAGAAAAATAACCTTACCCTGCTGCACAATAACAGCTAGGTGTGCACTCTAGTTAGAAACAACAAAAGGGTTAATTTTCTAATGCACTAGGGAGGGCATTTTTTAAACCCATGGATAAGTTATTAGTAGGGCGTAACAGCTACTGCCACTTTTGCCAATCTGGGGTACTTTGATGAATTTGCCAGGCGGATTGGTAGGGTAGAATGTGCCTGTGTTTTACTCTTTACGTTTCCACTGTTCTGGAAATGAAAAGAATTGGAAAAAGTAGCCTTTTTGCTCTTAAGTGAAACCTTCGCAGTCCCCTCCAGTGCCCATTCCCCTTTATGTAAAATGACTTACAAATCTCTACTAAAGGGTGAACCTCTTATACGAAATTGTGGTGTGAACAAGAATACAGTACGTGCCATTGGTGTGCATGGTACATTTTCCTATTCACTTTTGGGCTTTTCTTAATCACAGCTGACACATTTGATAGCAGTTACTCGCAATGATGATCTTGCCCTCCTGCCTTGATACACCACAGGCCTCATTATGAGTCCGGCGGTAACCCTGCCGGTGCTACCGTTGGGTTGCCGCCAGACTTGTGACATTTTACCGGCACCTAGCTTCCCGGTGCCACCAGGACATACAAGTCCGTCGGATCGGCAAGCTAGGTGCTGGTAAATGTTGTTCCCCATTCCCGTGGAGAGTGGTTCCTTGATCGGTCTGCCCACCATGACTGCTGCACCCGGCAGAGTCAAACACGTTGGGTGCAGCCAGGGTCGCATTGGCCCCTCGGCCTTTCGGCCTGTGGCCGGACCGAAATCGTCCCTTGGGGACTGGGGGACGGTTTCTAGGCATGCCTGGACCAGTTTGGAAGAAAACAAAATAGAATTTTTTGTTTTTCAATTTTTTTTATTTTTAAAAAAAGCCTTTCATCCTTCTTAGGTCGATAAATGAGAATCAACACAGGTTTGGTGATATTGTATGCATATTTGTTCTATAAAAAAGAGCTTAAGCGTAAGTGCTATACAATAACATATTATCATTTGGCCTTGGACTCTGCTTGGATTCACAGTAATTTAGTGTACTTAGGGACAATGCTATTTGATGCCACTTCCTGTTTATTCAAGGGGTGAAAGGTCGTACTTCATCGCTTCCTGGGATGTCATCAGAGGTCAAGCGTCATGAGGCGTGGGGTGGGCCACTTTTTTGAGGCAAGGGGTGGGGTACATTTTTCTTTGGGTGACCAGGCCTATTTCTTGCCCCAGTACGACCCTGGGCGCAGCGGCCCCTGCAGGCAAACTTCTAATTTGCTGGTCCGGAAACAAGAGTGCTGGTAATGTTGCCGGCACCATTGTTTCCGGACCGGCAATGTCGTAATGAGGCCCCATGTGTGGTGATGGGACATGTATCTGTGTGCCTTAATCCTTCACATGCTGAAGCAGACGGTTTGCCATCAAGCCCAAAGCCATTCTATTCTGCGTTCCATCTATTTCCACGTAGAAAACAGACTTTTCTGAGCAGGGTTCATTTTTATTGATCCAACAACTTAATTCTTCTTACTTCAGGGCTCACGTGGGTGCTGCCAGAAAACAGCCGGAGAGTGGGTGAGGGAATTGTTTAACATTATGTGCTGAAATAATGACTGGCAATTTGTGCGACAAATCGCTGCCAGAATGGCTTGGTGGCCCAGGATTCATGTTTATGTTGCCTTTGATTGAATGCATACTTTTCATTGTCAGCACTGTAGCTGTGTATTGCCAGGTTTCTGTTGCTAACCCACTTTTTTTAACGGAAATTCAGATTACCGTGCATTATTTTGCTTATAAATCTTTATTTTAATGTACGTTTTTAAAAATAAAGACCTGTTAATATTACACTTATTTTGGCTCTGAAAATGAAGTGCTGCTCTCCAGTGTATTCATCAGTCAATGCTACGAGGATGTGTAAGTGCACTTTGCAGCCTCACTTAACATCTCAGCAGTGATCAGTATTATAAACACTATTTTCATGCAAATGCTTTTGAAACGTGTGTAAGTGCACTTTACGCTCCCACTTATCATAGCAGCGGTGATCATTATTATAACCGCCTTCTTTTCATGCAAATCATTTTGAAACGTGTGAATTGGTGCAACGACAAAGTCCTACATAAGCGCATTGTTGAAAACTGAATAACAACGTCAAGAAATACAATAAAAGCCAATAAAGTTAATTAACATTTTAAAGAGGAACACGTACAGTGGATGAATATCAAAGTACTGAAAAATCACTGCCCCTGTCCTGTGCATACAAAGGAATGTGTACATATACTATGTGACTTCCAAACATACCGTGGATGGCAGAGGATTTTAACAGGCTATTTTTAACCCTCTGTATTACTAAGACTGACTCATAATGTTTTGGAAATATTAACAAACACCTAGCTGGAGGTTGCGAACAACTGGCTCGTTGTAGTGAACCGGGACTTGCATAAGAAATACAATTTCAGTTTTTTTTTATATTAGGGAGAATTACCTTATTGTGTGCAAGTGGAACTACCAAGTGTTCATTAGGTAACCTGCAAGCATAGAGTAAACAAAATGGCTGCCTCTTCCTGGGAATAAGCAAACTATTGAAATCTGGTCACTGTCAGTTTTGATGGATTTGGGGATTGCGTCTTCACTAAGAATTAAAGTCTTTTTTAATTTTATTTGTCTTGTGGCTGTTTATGCATGATGGCTGATTCTGTTAACAAGGTCGGTTCTTCAATACTCTTTTGTTAATAAGATGCTTTTTTCTTTTAGCTACAAGTAAAATGAGGTGACACAATTTGTACTAAGTTTCTGTAAATTGATCTGGGCTGGTGAATTGTCAAAAATGTCTCCATAATTGCTATATATAACATTCAGCCAATTGCAATACATACCATTAGAGATACCAAATAGAGTAGAAATACACTAGAAAAGAGCTGCATACCTTTCACAGGAATTTTGGACACCACTTTTAAAGCACCATTTGGTAAATATACTGTAATAGAAACTGTTCTGTGGGGATTCATGGTGTGGGTAGCATGGGGCAGGCAGAAGTGGGGATGTGTGCCTCTTTAAAATGGAATGTTAGGCATTCAATGTGGTTTGGCAGATAGAACAGAGCTGGCTCAAACCATGATGATTGAGTATTTTAGAAGAGTGTGCAAGTTGCTTCATTTTCATTGGATTTCCTGTTGCAGTCCATTCAGCTCTTCATCTCAGTCTGGTGAGCTGGCAGAAGCTTGTTGGGAGACCAGGAGAACAGCTGGAATGCAGTATTTGGTAGATGAGTTGGAAAGCAATCATTGGCTATGACTCTAAAGAAGGGAAGAGTTAGGATGGAGTGGAGGATATGATGGACTGGTTGATTTGGTAGGTGGCTTGTTAAAAGCAGTTATTGACTATGATTCTAAACAGGAGTGGAGCTAGGATGGTGTGGAGGATCTGATCTAGTGGAGGATTTTATAGTTGGGTTGGCATAAGCATTCATTCACTATGCCATGAGCTGGTTTGGAGTGGAGGATTTGATTGTTGGTCTGATGAGTAATCTTTGACTATGACTCTAAAGAGTGGAGGAGCTGGGATGGAGCTGACCATTTGGTAAACAGGTTGGTAAGAAGTCATTGACTAAGTCTCTAAAGGGGAGAGCAGCTTGATAGGGTGGAGGATTAGATACATGGGTTGGTAAACAGTCATTGACTATGACCCAAAAGAGCAGAGGAGCTGAGATGGAGTGGAGATTTGGTAGAAGGCTTGGCAAACAGGCATTGACTATGACCCAAAATAGGAGAAGTGCTGGGATGGAGTGGAGATTTGGTATAATGCTTGGTAAACTGGATTTGACTATGACCCTAAAGAGGAGAGGAATTGTAATGGAGTGGTTGATTTGATAGACGGGTTGGTAAGCAGTCATTGACTATGACCCTTCAAAGTAGAAGAGCAAGAATGCAGTGCAGGATTTGGTAGTTGGCTTGGTACATTTTCATTGACTATGCAACAAAAGAGGAGAGGAACTGGAATGCAGTGGAGGACTCTATAGATTGTTTGGTAAGCAGACATTGATTAAGACACAAAAGGAGAGTAGAGCTGGGATGCATAGAAGCAGTTGGTAATCGGGTTGGTAAGAAGCTATTTACTATGACCCTAAAGGGGAGAGTAGCTGTGGTAGAGTGGCTGATTTGGTCACTGGGTTTTTAAGCAATCATTGACTATGACCCTAAAGAAGAGGGATGTAGTGGATGAGTGGAGAGGCAGTAGATGTTGGTAGATGGTGACAGTTAGGAAAATCCTAGTGATTAGGGTAAAGTAAGCACTAGGGTAAAAGGTAGAGTTGCAGTTAGGTTAAGTCTAAGGTTAGTATTAGAGTAAGGGTTTGGTTAGGGCAAGAGCTTTGTAATATATGATGAGCTGGTAATGAGGTTGGAGCTACGTCCATTGTTTATTTTCAATTAATTTGTTTTGAGTAACATGTAAATAAAATGTTTTAGCACAGTGGGGGATTAGAGTTCTGTAAGAGTTCAGGGTAGAATAAGGGTTGTAATTAGAATTTTGGGAAGGCTTATAAATGGAGTTCAAGTGAATGTGGAGGTTTTATTAGAGGTGTTGGTCATTGTTAATGTTCCATTCTTGCACGTGTGTGTATTTAAAAATAGCTTTTTTAGCAACCTGCGAACAATGCTACCTTATGATGGGACCAGAGGGCAACTCATTCCTGTATTCCTAAGTGCTCCCTTATTTTCTGGGACTCAGGCTCCATGGAAAGGGTGTAAGCCTATATATAGATGGGGTGTGTGGAGGGGGACCTCTGCCTGTACTCCTCTTGATTATCTCAGAAGTGAGGTTGTTCTTCTTAATTCTTTTTTTGGGGGACAATAATAATAAGCCTCAAGAAACCCCATACATTCAAAGCCATAGCCACATTTAACAAAAACGTTTTCAAATAGTTCCAATCCACTCAGTCAAACGCTATTTTGGCGACTGAGAGTGGGGGCAAAAGAGAATTTTTCTCACTGTACGATGCAATTCGTGTTCAACACCTTTTTAATATCATCAATAGTTTGATTGACTTCCAAGAACGAAACACATCTTGTCTTGGTCTTTCAATTTTCAGAGTGGAGGACTAAGTAATTGCCATCTAGTGGTGGTGTGAAAGTGCTAGCTTTTTTGTTTTTTATTAAATAATAAAATTATGCAGGTAATTCTGTCTCAGGAAAGGTCGACTGCTAATCACACCCCCCTTCAGATAGCTCCATGCCAAAAGCATAGTGAACATGTGTGCCCTGCTGCATCAGTCTCCTGATCTGCTGCTCCTGCCCGTCAGTGTCACAAAGCAGGTTCAAAAGTTGCATGTGTTCTGTTTGACAGCTGCTGCGAAACCAAAGTCACTGCAGACAGAGGTTGCATGGAAATCTGTACCTCTGACCCAAGATATTATAATTGTGAGACTATCTGTCTGGTAGCAGGTTAATCTCTAAGAATAAGCCATACCGTTTTTTAGTATTGTGACTGATAGTGCACGCAATTATGAAAGCCACACCAGATGTTGTTCATACTCATGTCACCCCTGTGAGCTCAGGTTAGCTATGGAAAGGCTATGTGGATTAATTACCAGACTTCCTGTTTTGGCTACAGCAAAGAAGACAAAGGGAAGGAAGGTGGCATCTTTTGATCCTCTAGGAGGCTGGGTAAAATCTCTCCTGAGCCCAGAAAACATTCTCAGCAGGAGAGCTTCTGGGAACCTGCTTCAAAGAGGCAGACCCATAACAAAGAGGCCAGCCTCACACCAGGTTGCGGCATCCCAAAGAGGCTTTGAAGCTGCAGGCTTGGGAAGGAGCAGAATTGGAATAGTCAGACAGAAGGGACTAGACCAAGGGTTCCTCCATTTTGCTTTTCTGTGGTCTTCTCTTTACTTCCTGTCTCCTCAACGTCCTGCAGAGTAGAGCAAGGGTAGGATGCAAGAAGGCAAAGGTCCCTTTTTACAGCAACCTTAATTGCACCCCTTAAGGCAGGCCTGTTTTGATCCAATCCCTTGTGACCCTTCACCTTTATATGGAAGAGGTCTCTCACACCTTGGTTGATTCTTATTTTACTTTCAAGACAAGAATAATTAATTTGGGCCCTGTTGGGAAAGCAATAGTTTTCTAAGTCCTCCAATTGTTAAGTGAGGGCTGGTGTTCCAAGGCAGAGGCAAGGTCTGTACCTTAACCATACCCAGCTAACACTGTGTGTGACTACTGTTGGACCAATACCTGCACACTGCCAGATATCCTAGTACCCATGCTCCTTGCTGGAAGTGAAGGACTCCTGCAGAGCCAGCTAGACTGCCTGGACTGAAAGTGAAGAGGTGAAGCACCTATCCTGTCCATGAACCCCTGGAATGGAACTCTTATCCCCACAGAAGTCAAAACAGCTGGATTCCTGTGTTCTGCGACTTCAAACAAGTACTCAGGCCTGAGTAAACCATTTTCAAATGCCTTCAAATGCTTCACGACCCATTGTACTGCCTTTGGAAATTCTCTTCCAACATTTAACTGTTGTGTTGCTGCATCAAACCAGATTGCCGATACATTGCACCAGCAGAGCACCTCACCTGCTCTGCCTCAAACAAGAAGCTCACCACTGTGGAAGTCTTCGAAATGCTTTGTCTTCAAACCACACTTCAAACCTTCTGGATATTCACATCTAACCAACGCGGAACTTAGCTCAAACCACTGCAAGCATTGCATCACTGGATGACTCGACCAAGCAATACCCATCACATCTAGCAGGCTCGATCATTGAACCTAACCTCTTGGACACGTTGAGTCAGACTGTTCTGATACGTCATCGAACCATACAGATCTTCATATTGAAACTGAATTGACGTCGACCCAAAGCATGGATCACCGCAACTCACGCTTTCGTACCCGGTTTGACCTGCACACACAGTGCTGAGAAACCCAGTCCAACACTTTCAAACAACTAATAAGACACTAAGGTACTTTTGAGAGGCATAACCCCCATTATTGACCCGATTGACTGATAAGTCATCTTTTTGCACCCAAGTGATGTTGAATTTCTTGCTCATCCCCCCACCTACATTACCCAGAGTGTGTTCATCTCCAGGTTATGCATTTTCTGTGGTGGGGGGCACACATGGGTGATTTTATCCAGCTAAAGAAAACAGGGAAATTAATATTCACCATAGTCGCACTAAATAAGCATGAGTCCTGGAAGCTATTGAAGAAGCAAACCATCTAAGGTATTTACATTTGTTGGAATATTTTATAAAATAAAGCAGGTAGGTCATGTGGACCTGGAGTATTGTTAAGTGGGAGTCCTTTTTTAACCTGGGTGAAGTCTCTTCTTGTTATAGCTGCTTTTAGCGTATCTCTGATGTCAATTGCGATATTGAGACGTCACCTCTCATATGTGTGAGTCTTGCTGTTCCAGATCAGATGTTAGTGCTATGAAAGGAGAAGAAGAGTGTTGAGGCAGACTGCCCAGGATCATTTATGGAAACTATCATCTTTTCCAAATGAACAGCTTTAAGCTTCTAAGCCTGAATTCTGTTAGATAAATCAGCCTGGGAGAAGTAGAACTGTTTTGTCTTAAGTAGTGAGTAGATGCGGTACCACTGTCTAAGCTCATTACCTCTGTTCTATCCACTTTCAACTGCCTATACATTTTATGGGTCCAGTTGTCTTATGTTTCTTGCCAAACTCCTTATAAAATGGTAACTCCAACAGCCTGCCCTTAGTTCGTTAATAGTGCACAAAAGCAACACTTACACCCTTCCTCTGCCATAAACGTATCCCATACATTGGCTATTGCGACTGGCCCATTGTCATAATCCTCACATACACAAAATAGTATGTGAGGAGTTCTGATTGAGTTTGCTTAACGACTGGGCCATCCAGAAATCTTTTGTTTACCTGCTACTGTGTCGAGTATCCTCCGAGCAGATCCCCCAATGATAATGTAATCAAAATCAAGGTATGTTTGGGAACCAATTTAAGGGTTATTCCATAGGAAAAAATGGGTCCGAGCAGTGACTGAATCAAGAAATAGTCCAACCTTAAACAACATTTATGCACGAAAGTATAGTGTGTAATAGTTTTCTGTGGCATGAATGTGGCACCACATGTTCAAAACGGCTCAGATCACGATTCGCCTCTTCAAGTGCAATAGATCATGGGCTCAGGGTGGAGACGTTTTGATTGGACCTATCGATTGATACATCCAGCATAATATTGCAATACCCCAATTTTCAGCTCACCCTCCTGCAATGCAGTCACTCTATGGATATCCTCCTTGAAAATGGTATTGTGTTGGTTGTTCAGATAAAAGATTGAGACTAGGTTTCCAGTGTTAGTTTCAGCATCCTAACAAAATACTCTCTCACACACACTGTGACATTAGCAGATACATCTCAAAATGTCGAGATGTCTGCACCTCATTTAATTTCAGTTGACGAGACATAAAAACTGGCAAGGGTATAGTTTTGATTGGAGTTTCTGTTTGTTTGTCATGTCTCAATAAGTGAGTTTTCTATATTAGAACAATATCTGCCGCAAGTGTGCAGAGATGTTCCAGAACCAATCTCCTCTTAACAAGACAATTCAATCCTTAGACATCCAGCTAAGTAATGTTCTAGAGTGACACAATTTACCTGTTAAATTCATCCCTTGCCTGGACCAGTTCACATTTTCACAAAATAGGTGTGAGTTCTGTTTTGTGACTGTGCATGTGAATTTTATTTTTAGTAGAGTCAAAACATGATTATTACACAGCCACAGTAGTGTCTGTGTAGTTATGGTTAAGTTGCTAATCCCATAGGAAGAGCACATTTTGGGCGGCTTATAACTTCGCTCCCCCTGGACGAATCCTCACCAAACTTTGCAAAAAGAGTATATGGCCAACTTTGAATATTTCTGCAAAGTTTGGTGAGGTTTGGTCTGGGGGGGCAAAGTTATAGGGGGGTCCCAAAACTTCTGTTTTTCCCATAGACAAAATGAGAAAAAACTTTGCTCACGCCTACAGCCCAAACCGCTGGACGTATTTTCACTAAATTTGCGGCAGGAGCAGCAGCTTGGTCCCGAAAGTGTGCTTTGTTATAGTTTGACCAAAACGTAAGGCAAAAAAATTAGTGATATCTATGTCCGCTCCGCGGACACACTTCCCTGTTCGCTCCGCCGACAGGACATGGATTGGCCAAGCGGCTTGCGTCATGTCCGCGGACATGTGACGTGCTCTCTGATTGTCTGGGGTGAAGCGTGAAGTGCGTCAAATTTTTGGAGACGCCGCCATCTTGGATTCACGTCCAGTGTTCTAGGACATCGCGGTAAAACATATAAAAAAACACAACATTGCACTCATGAAATAATCTTTGGGGAAGTGAGGGGTGATGAGGATGGGATGGAATATGGCTGCAAGAAGCAAAAAAACGTGTTAACTAAAAAACATCCGAACACGAAGAAAGCACGCAGCGGTGTAGACCACGCTCATGCATAGAAGAGTTCACGTGGTAAAGCGCATGTGCACAACTACTTCACCCACTCTTGACATATACTGCGCCAGTCAAAATGCGCAGACACTTTCTTTTTCAAACTCACATGCGCGCCTCATCCGAACACGCATTGAAGAAAACACGCAGAAATGATGACCACGCACAGGAGTTAACGGAAAACATGTAGCAGTGAAGACCGCGCACACGCGCTGTAGAAAACACATAGCTGCGAAGACTGCACACATGCGCTGTAGATAATACATAGCTGCAAAGACCATGCACACGCGTTGTAGAAAACATGTAGCTGCAAAGGCTGCACACACGCGATGTAGATAACACGTAGCTGCACATACCACACACACGCGCTGTAGATAATACGTAGCTGAGAAAACTGCGCACACACGTTAAAGGAAGCACGTAGCAGTGTATCTTTTTCAAACTTGCATGCGCGCTCTTAACAGATGAATCCGAGCTCACACGTGCCTTATCCAAACACGCACACACGTTGAAGAAAAACACGCAGAAATTATATGAATCCGAGCTCACACAGGCCTCATCTGAACACGCACATGTGTTGTAGAAAACACGTAGCTGCGGAGACCGCTCACACACACCGTAGATAACACGTAGCTGTGAAGAGCACGCACACGTGTTGTAGAAAACACATAGCTGCGAAGACCGCACACAGGTGCTGTAGATAACACATAGTTGCGAAGACCACGCACACACGCTGTAGAAAACACATAGCTGCGAAGACCACACACATGCATTGTAGATAACACGTAGCTGTGAAGACATCGCACACGCGTTCAATGAAGCACGTATCGGTGTATCTTTTTTAAACTCATACGCGCGCTCTTAACAGATGAATCCGAGCTCACACGCTCCTCATCGGAACATGCACATGCATTGAAGAAAAACATGCAGAAATGATGACCGTGCATAGGCATTAACGGAAAATACGTAGCAGTGAAAACTGCACACACGCGCTGTGGAAATCACGTAGCTGCAAAGACAGTGCACATGTGCTGTAGATAACACGTAGCTGCGAAGAACACACACATGCATTGTGGAAAACATGTAGCTGCGAAGACCACGCACACGTGTTGAAGGAAGCACGTAGCAGTGTAAACCACACTCGCGTGTAGAAGAGTTCACATTGCAAAGTGCACGCGCATAGGAGATTTCACGCAGCAGAGGAGTCTGTGCACATGCGTTGGAAGAAACACGTATCAGTGAAGACCGCAGCAGAGTTAGTGACACAAGCAAATGAAAACCACGCACGTGCGCAACTACTTCACCCGCTCTTGGTAAAGTTTGGTGGGATTCTGTCAAGAGGGGCAAAATTAGAGGGGGGTCCCAAAATTATGTAAATGCTTATAAATGATGTGCCATTTGACAAATCTACACTTAATTTGGGAAACTGATAATACCTATAGATAAAAATGATTTTGGAAGTTTGGTGGGATTTTGTCAAGAGGGGCAAAATTAGAGGGGGGGGTCCCAAAATATTGTAAAGGCTTATTAATGTCGTGCCATTTGACAAATCTACACAAAAAGGTTTGCAAAAAGATTATAGATCTAGATATAAATGTTTTCGTAAAGTGTGAATGGATTTTGTCAAGTGGGGACTAGGTTATATGATGATTGTGCATATATTTGACACTTTTGAAAAAATAAAACATGGGTGGATTTCCAGCAAACTTGTGTAAGGAGCATTGAGAGGACCTGAAAGCATGGTTTTGCAAATGTGTCCGTGTTTTATTTTTTGACCAGTGTCATAAACATGCAGAAATGATGACCGTGCACAGGCATTAACGGAAAACACGCAGCAGTGAAAACTGCATGCACGTGCTGTGGAAATCACATAGCTGCAAAGACCGCGGACATGCGCTGTAGAAAACACGTAGCTGTGAAGACCGCGTGCATGCACTGTGGAAAAAACACGTAGCTGTGAAGACCGTGCGCACGTGCTGTAGATAACACGTAGCTGCGAAGACCACTCACACGTGTTGTGAAAAACACGTAGCTGCGAAGACCACGCAAATGTGTTGAAGGAAGCACGTAGCAGTGTCGACCACACTCGCGCGTTGAAGAGTTCATGTTGCAAAGTGCACGTGCATAGGAGATTTCACGCAGCAGAGGAGTCTGTGCACATGTGTTTGAAGAAACATGTATCAGTGAAGACCGCAGCAGAGTTAGTGACACGAGCAAATGAAAACCACGCACGTGCGCAACTACTTCACCTGCTCTTGGTAAAGTTTGGTGGGATTCTGTCAAGAGGGACAAAATTAGAGGGGGGGTCCCAAAATTATGTAAAAGCTTATACATGATGTGCCATTTGATGAATCTACACTTGATTTGGGAAACTGATAATACCTATAGATATAAATGATTTTGGAAGTTTGGTGGGATTTTGTCAAGAGGGGCAAAATTAGAGGGGGGTCCCAAAATATTGTAAAGGCTTATTAATGTGGTGCCATTTGACGAATCTACACAAAGGTTTGCAAAAAGATTATAGATCTAGATATAAATGTGTTTGTAAAATCTGAATGGATATTGTCAAGTGGGGGCTAGGTTATATGATGATTGTTTGTGCATAAATTTGACACTTTTGAAAAAATAAAACATGGGTGGATTTCCCGCAAACTTGTGTAAGGAGCATTGAGAGGACCTGAAAGCATGGTTTTGCAAATGTGCCTGTGTTTTATTTTTTGACCAGTGTCATAATGTAGGTACAAAAAGATAGTGATATACCTTTGGTGACTGAGGTGTAGCCTGTGGCCATGGGCAGTGGCCACATTATCCGGGTCATATAATAAGGTAATGATCTGGACAATTTGGCTACTGGCGATGACAATGAGGGACAAAACATGGGGTTAAAGTGACCTCCTGGGACTGGCCTTGTGGTAAAGTTGTTCGAAATTGGTATAGATTTCAAATGTAAGAAAAATGTGCTTGTGGTAATATGGTCATAGAGTTCTCTTTTTGCCTTCTGTAGGCTGCCATGGAAAGTGAAGAGGGGCCCTGTATGGAACCCCGCCTTCCCTTTCCATGGTGGCCATCTTGGTAAAGGATTTTCCTTCCTATACCGGGATGCTGCAGGCGTCTCTGTGTGGGAAGAAAAATCTTTTTTTTAGCACCTCGGGTTCCCGCTTTGGGAACCTAGGGTGCTAATGGCCTTCATCCATTTAAAGGGACGTTATGGTTAAGTTGTGCTACTAAAAACCTATGAAATTCAGTAAAAAAACTTTGTTAAAGGGACATTATGGTTAAGTTGCTCTACTAAAAACCTATGAAATGCAGTAAAAAAAACTGTGTTAAAGGGATGTTATGGTTCCAAGTAAAACCAAAAAAAACCTGAAATTCGTCAGTTATGGTAAGCTAAGCAACCATAACTCGCGCCACCACCGTGCACCGCTAAAACTAACACCCAGGACATCAAACATGACATCACAAATGTCATTGATGACATCACTGATGACATTACATGTGCATTTACTTTTCATGAAAAGTCTGTACAAGGGATTCTTATTATAATGTTGACAAAAAAGTGTCAAGGATCATTGGAATATTATCATGAGCTAATTAGTGCATTAAGCAATGCATTGATATAAATAGCATTCTATTATGAAGTTCTATCCAGTATACTAAGCTACTCATGTTGAAACATAGGCATTGTGTGCAGCATACATGATGGAGGTGCAATATTCATAATCTTGCCATGTTGAATAGTGAAATGATAACTGCTTTCTTATTAGAGTTTTGCGTACTGTGAAACATGTAATAAGTAGCTAATAAAACCCACTTACTACATAATTGCATTATTACAGACAAAGCACAAAGAGACAACAACACATACAAATATGAGTATATACAGGGAAAGTGAAGTAAGCAAAAAAGCAGCAGTAGTAGCAGAAAGTGTTCATAACCTAACTGATTATCTTTATGCAGAGAAATCATTGCTCTGTTTCAAAGCTGCTACTTAACCTATGTATATGTATCACATGATTTGACTGGACCCCAAGGGAATTACTGTAAGAACATACTTGAAGGATAAGTTTACAAATATAGTACCTTTTCAATTTTTAGTTCCTGACTGTTACTGAAGAAAACCATGGGGCCTAGATATGTCAGTAAAGGGAAAAAAGGGGGAGCCAGACATGTGATGTCATCAGTGATGTCATGAATGACATTTGTGATGTCATCGTTGATGTCCTGGGTGTTAGTCTTAGCAGTGCATGGTGGTGGCGTGAGTTATGGTTGCTTATCTTACAATAACTGGCGAATTTCAGGGGTTTTTCCGTTTTACTTGGAACCATAATGTGCCATTAACAAAATTTTGTTTACTGAATATATATATATATATATATATATATATATATATATATATATATATATATATATATATATATATATATATGTATATATATAAATATATATATATATATATATATATATTATATATTTTTTTAAATCTAAAGTGCATTTTTGGATGACTGGCATCCTTTTCACACTAACATATACATAATACACATTTACATTTTTGCTTTTAAAATACATAATAAAACAGTTCATAGAACTAACATCATATGAAAACCATTGTTAAAAGGAGACCGAAGTCTTAAATCTGTCACCACTAACAATCATTATTTTTTCACATGCCACCTCCCATACATGCATTGCTGCTGTGTTTAATACAGATGAGTCAGTTCCAAACAAACAACTCCAAAAAACTTCAGAAGTAGGGTCGTTATATTTCTCATACGCACGCTTATATGTAATTTCTAGTAGTTCACATTGTGTTAGGACATGTCTTGCTGACTCTATGGTTTTTCCACAGAGTCTACATAGCCTTTGATTCCAAGTAATGCCTCGCCATGCTCCAGTGTTTCTAACACCTTGATTGTTTGGAGTCTAACTGACAGCATAAACCTCACCATTGCATGATAGCGTCTCTTTATCAAGTAAGGCTTGGGGCTACTTCTGTCGAACGCTTGTGTAACATATTCCTTAAACTTTTTAAGCGTGCCACTGTGAAAACAAAATTAGAAATATCGAGGCTGAGTACCCCAAAAGGAAATACACCGATCACGGGTTACAAAGGAACATACAAAGATCTTTAATTTATACTGAATCAGTTACAAAGAACAAAACAAAATCAGATAGCTATCGGCCCTCAGTGCAACACAGCGAACTCCAGCGTGGTTCAGTGTATTCAGTGAGAGACTCTGTACATTAGAATTCGTTGCTCTTTTATACCATTTGCGAACACGATGTCTAACCCTACTTTGGGTCAATATTCCTCTAATACATTAGTGATCTAGGGTTCATGCCGAGTTCGCATATACACATGTAACTAGTTTGCCTTTAATACATACATCAACAAGCCTACACCGCAACTGTGTATTTTGGGATTTCCCATACAGGTCTACTCAAACATTAATACAATGTAGTTAAACAAGTGTTCTTAGTTCAGTATTTGAATACATTGTTCTTAACATATGCTCGCAGATTAGTTTCATTGACGGGAGTAATCCTTTGCACACAGGTCAACGAAGGACAAGGTCTCAGTTCACGACCTCAACAAGTGGCCTATAGGCAAGTTACATATTAATTACAAACAGAGGTCAAGACGGCCATGTTGCATTTCGGAATGACATCGCCCACCATTTTAACTTATAGGTTGACTTTACAAAGCAAACCTAAAATGGCAGATTGACCTAAAATGTCGGCTTACATTGATTTTAAGGTCAGGACCTTGCTACACGGATTTCTTCGCAAGTGATGTAAAAGCAGCTTGGCGTAGGCCAATATTCATATATTCATTGCAATAGGAGGCACGATATAATTTCTCATTTGGCACCACGATGCGTCAAACCTTTGTCTATATAGTGGGCCCTGGCTTTAAAAGGAATCTTTGCCAGGTTAAATTCCAACCAAGTCTTTGGGGTATCTTTGATGCCAATTTTGGCTATGTACTTTATCACTCTGATTTCCAGGTCTCAAAAGCATTTATTTGTCTCGTAACTACTTGCATGGTGGGAGGTAAGAGCGAGTAGACTATCTGGGCCCGCTAATTCATACTTTATTGTGGCCCATAGATAACACAATGCTACTGACTAGAGCATTGCCAAAGAGGCAAGCCCCATTTCCAGTCTGATCGCCTGGACAGGGGTGCCAGGAGGTAGGTTCAGCATAGATTGCAAGATCTTTCCTTCTAATTTGCGGACCGCTTCTACCCATTTACAGGAGAATACCTCCAAAGCATACATAATAGTGGGGACAATTGATACTTTATATGCTAGTACTTTTGCTTCAAGGCATCTCCCCCCTTGGGCGTCAATAATCTTCCTCAATGCTAAGCATCTCCCCCAGGCTTTTTGAGTTACTTCCTCTAAGGTAGCTGTTGCCGTAAGTTTTACCCTTAAGGTGATCATCAGGTTGCGATAGCTGTCGGTGGTTTCCAAACATATTTAACTAACAGCAAAAGATTCAGACCCACCTACCACCTGAAGCATTGTAAAGAGAGGACCCATGCTAAATCCACCTCAACAACACTCAACTGGTGAAAAATGTGGACCCATTCGGAGGGAGGGTGGTGGTCATTTCCCAGGTCATGGCAATCATTTATAGGTGTGAATCACACCCTGCAAAGTAGGTTGAGGAAGCCCACCCAACCCACACTGCTGCATCTAAGAGGACTTGAGAGACAGAAGCGAGACGATCACCCATGCAGAAATCTAATGGGATGAGACATTTAGGAAAGGAGGCACTGACTTACATAACCCACAAAGACTACAAGGTTCAAAAACCACAATTAACATAATATTATCTTGATGGTTTAACCAGTGTGATAACCATCCCATGGGGGCAACCCACCTGCCTCCATCATATGGTGAATAATGTACATAGCCCATGTTCGAGCATCATTGAAGGAATTGAGAGCAGCTGTATTTTCAGTCTCCTGCCAATATCAGTGATTTTCCTCTGAAGTCTCTCTGGCATCATTTCAGGCTCTTCCTCCATTTCTGACATCTGGGACATTACTGGGACCATCCTTCACTCTTGGACGAGTCATTATATTCTTCCTCATTTGCTGTAGCTTGCAATAGTCCAGAATAGTCTCTGCTTAGATTTTTTTCATTGGTTGTTGTTCCCTGCCATTAAAGGTGAACTAGGAGCCAGAAAGGAAAGCAGGATTTGCATGTGATGAGTTATTTGTCCCTTAGTCACAGCCTGATGGCCTGCATTTCCTTATGCTTCAACTTGGTAGAGAGAGCCAGGTTTTCATGAAGTTGAGTTTGCACTCATCTGAAAGAGATATGCCTTGGTCCTCTTATGTTTGCCAAGTTATGCTCTTTTACTTGAAAGAAATACATTTGTGTAAAGACGCATGCTGGTATTTTACTGGAGCTTACAAATGTGTGGAGGAATTCTAAGGTCAGGTTCACATCATCTTTATATTCTTGAATTTCTGAAATGGAGTCTCTGGCTAAATTCTGAAAATCACATTTGCCAATTATGAATGAGATCATTTGGAGGCATATATTATTATGTTTAGAGATATTTTCCTCATCTTCAAAACCTTCTCTGCAAGTATGCAGCCGGTTTCCTCTAGCTGATGTACCCCTTTGAATAGGATCTCCTGATCATGAACTTGAACGCAAAGGGTGGAGCCTGTTTCCTGTCTTAAGCACTCAGTCGCTCAGACATGTTTGCTTAGATTGTGATTTTCCTTTGATAGATTTCTTTTTTGTGCTAGCTGCATTGTCTTGGTTGAATTCACTCACTAACTGGGCAATGTGCCCCTTAGGGACTGGCTTTCTATCTACATACTGGAACTATTTGTTTATGTACTTCACTAAGGTTGTCATTTTAGGAGAATCTGAGGATCACTGTTTTGCATCTTTGGTAGGAAATAGTCTTTCATACCTTTGAATTTATGATGTTGATCAAGCCACCTCATTTGTCATTTTCTGTCTTTGTAGATCTTTGACATGCGCCGCTGCTTTACAATAACTGCTGAGATGTACTCTTTGGGTCATTATTAGAAATAGGGATTGCCAACTCCACCCCATGAAGTTGCAAGCATGATCAACTAGGAATTTTGCCTTGGATGTTGAACCTATGTCCTTTCAGGCTCTGATGATGAGGGAGAGGCCAGCACATCAACCACAAATATGTGTTGAGGAGTCGAAGGAACATTCTGGAAAACGCACTAGGTTAAAATGTAGCACTGTGAGAGCTCTGTGAAGTGGCAACATCAAAATGAATTAACGACTTTGTTCGGTCTCCAAAAGCATACAGAAGCCTTATAGAACCAAGTTTTTTTTAAAGAGTATTATCAAAGCTAGTGTCCTTAAAT
Source organism: Ambystoma mexicanum (assembly GCF_040938575.1). Classification (NCBI taxonomy): domain Eukaryota; kingdom Metazoa; phylum Chordata; class Amphibia; order Caudata; family Ambystomatidae; genus Ambystoma; species Ambystoma mexicanum. The sequence goes on along the minus strand of NC_090929.1, from coordinate 971,214,067 downwards.
TCAATATGGTACAATATTACAGTTTACTGCAATTCAGTCCAGGTGTTCCACTTAGGGCCCCAATTGGGAGCTGTAAGGGAGGCATGGTATCACAAGTATGACACTGACATGAGCTACACGTTTCAAAGCCTTTATTAAATTCTTGGGGTTTGGAAACACTCCTACTTTTCCCTATAGCTATGATGGGAGTAGTTTCTACCATCAAATAATAAAGAAAACACATGCCTGCACTATCTCTTATACAAAAAGTGTGTAAAGGGGAATGTGTATGTAAAGGAAAATCAGTGTTATTACATAAAGGATCAAGATGGCTGAGTCAGCTCTCCTCCCCACGTTGGACAGCACAGAGTAAGGCACTCCCCACCCCCTGTAGACAAGATGACACACTCTGGCTCATGTTATCAAAAAAAGGAAGTTCAAAACGTTGGCCGAGGCTCGCTTAGCATTCCACGTTAAAGTCACTTGTTTTTATTTCACCAAGGGTTTTTTTTCCACAATTTAACAAAAGTTCACGTAGGTCTCTCTCTGTCGGGCTCAGACCTCCCAAGGCATCAACAGTTCACGTAGGTCTCCCTCAGTCGGGCTCAGACCTCTCAACAAAAAGATCCTGATTAAATGTAGATCTCCCTGAGCTGGACACAGACCTCGCAACCACAGCACCTGCAGGGGCTCCCTCCCCTAAGCGTTATTCACCTTTGTTAGGGGTACCCTTCCCCTAATTTATTTCATATTCCAGGTCTCCCTCAGTTGGGCTCAGACCTTTCAATAATGTTGAAGACTTTCGAGTGTGCAAGGCTTTTTCCATAGACCTCTGCAGCACCACTTCAACTTTCACTTCAGCTCTCACTTATGGTATTTGCCCCAGTATCTCTTGTTATTGGTAGTTCCACAACACCATTAGAAAAGTGCAAAGACATTTTTCTCTTAAAGCAATCACCTATTAACGTGCCCTTCCCTCAGGGTTAATCTTGACCGTAGCGCCTTGCAGAGTTTGCTCATTTTGTCACTTTAAAAACAAAACATCAAGCATTTCATGGAGACTTTCAACTGGGCTATTTCCTTTCGCCGGACCACTCCGCCACTCTGTATCACTGGCTTCACAGTTATCAGTAACTTTAAAGTTCACTACAGGTTTGCTTTCTTTGGCGTCTCATCAGCACGCACACATTCTTTATCTATTTTCAATTGGGAGATACACTGTTGCGGCTTCAATCTTTCCTTGACACAAACCGGCCTTTCATGTCTTTTGCTAACTCACTGGTTTTGTGCATTCCTTTATTTTCTCTGTGGCTTTGATTCCCGAATCAAGGCAGTTACCACAGGCTTGGCCTCACCTCCCCAACTCTGCCGTTCACCCGGGAGGGTTGCTGGCATCCTTGAAACACAATGCAGACTTCTTCTTGTATGGGATTTGGCTTTTTCTGCGTATCATTCATGGTATAACGGTGGCAAGGACCTCCTGCAGGAATCTTCAGGGATTCCCTCCTCCTCGCTCTAGTCCCTCGATTGGTCGTCCTGCTCCAGTGCGTTCGCCTTCATCCCAGAAGATCTGCTCCTTCTTGTGTCTCACCTTGCTCAGAGTGTGTTTCCAAGTTCCACCTTTTATCCGTGTCGGGGGAGCTAATGTGTATCAGATGTATGTGATTAAGGTCAAGTGCTTGACTTTGCCTGACCTTATTTATTAATGGGACATGTCCAATGGGTTATGGAAGTGTTAGCCTCTTTACTTTCAATCCTCCACTTGCACAGCCCAGTGTTTGTGTAGAGGGCGGGGTGTTGGAACATTGGAGAATCTCATAAAATAGGATGGGATATGGGCATGGAAAAGTGGGGGATACCGCGTCTCACCATTGACTGTCTCTACCTCATGCCCCGAAGAGCCCTCACCCACATGATCCTCCCGCACTGGTCCACCCCCAGGGTCTGAGCTGGAGGTGAATGCACCGACTGTCCACCCATTTTCGGGGCAATTAACACTGCGCAATTAGTGCTGCTGTAATTGCACTGAAAATGCCCCATTGAATTCCATAGACTAAAAAATAATGGGGATTTACAGCAGAACAGCAACTTGTGATCCAACGCTAATAGCGCCATCCCAAGTTGATGTAACACTCATTGGATTCACCGGTATCCCGTTGGGGCCTCATCAGGAGTTGGGCAAAGTAGTGAAAATATGGCGGTAATGCTATTGCCACTCAGCCTAATCCGGAGTTGGGGGAAACTCGTAGTATTCACCTGCAGCTCGGAGTTGGAGGTAGGCGCCGACTTCGCACCCATTTTTGGCACATTTAATCCATGGACAAAATAAAATGGGGATTTACCATGGTACCACCAGTTGCAGTAACGCTAATTGCATTGGGTGGTATCCCGACAGATTTACCGCCGGGATACTGCCCACTCGTGATGAGGCCCTTTGTGCTCTAAAGGATGTTCATTTATCTGGAATAGCAAGTGTTCTAGCTTTGACAGACTGAAGAACCCCTCCTAGATGTGAAGTTGGTAGTGATACATAAATGTTAAGTGGTTAACCCAGCAGGTTGCCCTACACAGTTTATGATGCCAAAACTCCCTCACTTCTGCCCAGGATGCAGCTACGATTCTGCTATCTCTATCCGGGAACCCAACAGAAGGGGGATCTCTGCAATTGTGTAAGCGAGGAGATTGGATTCCTGAGCCATCTGCTGATGGATAGGTTTGAAACTTTCCTTTCCCTACCTTAGGCTCCAAACTTGAAAAAAGTGACTCCCTGTGGTGCAACAAATGCCTACCTTGTCAAGGTAACCTAACAGAGGTTGGCCCTCATTACGACCCTGGCGGAAAGGGTTTTACGCCAGCGTAATGCATGGCGTACCTTTCCGCCTTACTACGAGTTCCCGTAGCGCCATGGTGGTTTTTTCGCCTGGTTTTTCCGGGCGGAAAAATCCATGGCGCTACGGGACCTGTTGTTAATTACGCCACCGTAATTTACGGTGGCGTAATTAACGCCTTCCCCACTCCCATTATACCCTATGGGGCAAAAATGGGGAAGGGTAAATGGGGATTGGGGACTTACCGCCCCGCCAAGGTCGGAATGGGGTGGTAAGTCCGCCAACCCCCATGGCGGAGTTGGCAGCTCTGCGCCATGGACCATGGTGCAAATTGCACCATGGTCCTCCGCCAGGGTCGTAATGAGGGCCGTAGTCTTACTTGAGAGTCTCAGGGACCCCTTGTATTCATAGTGATGGAGTGGGTATGCAAAGATTACATTTTGGGGCAGAATGTGTGGTCACAGCAAAAGGTAATGTCTTTAGGTCTTACAAGTGAAGTAAGCGAGCAAATGCTGGTGCACAACTCCCTTGTCTGTGTGTGGATATAATTAACACAAGAAAGACCAAGTTTGCAAGAGTGAAGGGTTCAGAAGGGAGAGCCTCTATACACACAAGGACAATGAGTAGGTTCCACAAGGGTCCAAGGGACCTGACTTCAGGATTGATGATGGAGAAGCTCTAGAGCAACTGCAATCCTGGATCCATTGGTGGACCCTGCTTTCGTTGGTCCTCCAAATGCTGTCATGTCTGCCCGTTAAGCTTTAAGGGATGAGTGGGCCACACCCAATAGGAACCTCTCCTGAAATAATTGAATGAATTGTGTGATCCTACATTAAAGTTGAAGAATATTTTTTCTGCTGCACTAGGCTGAGAAGAAACCCCAGTGTCTACAGTATAAATGGAGGATAACGGTTCCCTGTACCCATGAATATTGAGCACAACATCCCCTGAAAAATCCTGCCTCAGGAATGCTTCCTATTCAATAGTCACTCCCAAGTACCATTTGGTCAGGTGGAAGACCCCTCAATACCAGAGGCAGCTTTTGATGCCATGAGGGGTGGATATCAGGGTGCCAACGGGACACTGGGAGGCATATTAGCACCAGCGGGAAGTGAGTGGGGGCAGCCACCAATCCTGCCCCACCTCTGGCTCTGCTACTGGGACCCCTGGACAATTCTTACATGGGAAGGCAGGACAAGTGGATGGGAGGGTGGAGAAAGGCTGTAGTAGAGGGGAGGGGGGTAACCAGGACACCATAATCAAGTATGAAGCTAACAAGATGTGCTGGCTGTCACTCCAATTCAAGAGGACTTTGATAATGAGATTAATTTATGGGAAAGCATATGTGAGGGCCTTTGGGTTCAGGGTTTTCAGGGCATCTGTCCCGTTGTCTCATGATCTGAACCCTGATGCAGTAGAGGGGAGGCGGCTTGCTTGCCTGTCTGCTAAATAGGTCTAGCGGAGGTATGTCAAATGTCTCCTCCTGTGATCCGGACACTTCTGGATGTAAGGGAAGGTCCTTAGACACTGGAAACACCCTGCTCTGAGTGTCTGTTACTGTTTTTTCCACTTCCTTGTGAACTTGTCAGAGACAAGATGCTTTTGCCACTGATATTCATAATTAACAAGCTAGTCACTCTAGTGATCAATACCTTGTGCCCCCACCTGTTAAAGTATGCCAGAGTTTATGTGTTTTCCGTTTGTATGTAGAATTCCCTCCTCTGGATCAAATAATTTCAGAGCTCTGAATGTGGACTGAAACACCCTCCAGTTTAATTATATCCTAGCTAAAGCAGAGTCCATCAACCTTGAATGGTCTGTTTCTCACATAGCTTCCCCTATGGGGATGACCGTGGGTTCTGGAGCGTTCTGGAGGGTTGAGAACAAAACACCTTACAAGGTCCTTCCAAATAAGCTACAACCCCAGTATAATGTGTTTTGGTAGATGACGGGTAGGTAGTGGGTGGGAATGATCATGGAGATTTAAATTACCATGGGTAAATACTCAACATTTACAAGTTGAGCATTCCTCTTCACTTGCCATCTACCTCTTAGCTGCACAATGCAATACTTTAGGTTTATAGTTAGTGTTTAAGCACCACATTTTATTTATTTATTTTGTTTTTATTTGTTGTGCATTTATAAATACAGGGAAACCAGCTCTTTAGTTACAAAGGAGCATGCAAATGGTAGTACAGCAGATACACGGGAGGCATTGAGCCTCTTGCAATGGGGAGAGTTTGAGCGGCGAATAGCTAGGTTTGAGAAGGTGTCTATTGGACAGATACTGGGAGGATACATTTAGGACAGGTCGGTGTCAGCGGGTAGGCAGTCTAGCCAGCTAAACATGACCAGTAACTATTAAGTGCTAGTGTTGTGGGAAAAATAGATGGAAGAGGTTCAGTTAGCAGTGGAGCAAGGTGTAAGTAGTATTGCTGGAGAGGTGAGTCACGAGGATAGTTCAGAAACGTGGAGTGGGTTTTCAATTTGCTTTTGATTACATTGATGTGGACTGTGTGCCAAATTGCAGAGGGGAGGGAGTTCCAAGTAAGCAGAGCAAGAAGAGTGAAAGAGTGGAAGTGAGAGGAACCACAGGGTTGGTGAGGTGCCACAAGGGTGGTGGAGAAAAAGGGAAGGATGCATGAGGGTTTGTAGGTGTTCATAGAAGATTATAGATACAACAGTGCTGTTGTAACCTGCTTATCCCATTGTGTGTGTGCTGCAAGCATGTGAGCTGTGGAATGCATGTGGATGACTGTTGAATGTTGAATGCAGAATGCTGAGTGATTGTTTTCCTTTGAGTGCTCTGTTAATGTCAGTTGGAGGTAAGCTGCCATTGCAGAAGAAACCATTGGGTCGGCAGGGTGCAGCGGCACTGGATGCTACTTTTCTTTTGTTATTACAGGGCTTGCGTTTTACACTCTCCCTAAGGTACACAAGGGAATATCACCTTCAACTGTTCGACCTGCAGTGGCAGGCATTAATTCCATCATAGAACCACTACCCCAGTTTGTGGACTTTTTCCTTAAACCAGAAGTACCCAAAATGCATTCATATTTGAAAGACACCATTGACATACTTAATTTAGTAAAATAACTTAACCTAGATCCACATACTCAGTTTTTGGCCACACTTAATATCATTATATATGAATATCACCCAAATTGAGACTTTAATGATTACCAATAAAGTATTGCAACAACTAGGACAAACCTTGGAAATTACACAAGTATTTATTCTTCAGCTAGCAGAGATTGCCCTGACCCATGCTTTCTTTATGTACAGGAATGGGTTTCTTCAGCAATGCTCTGGTACTGCCATGGGGTGATATTTGTTCCATCTTTGGCCAACTTGTATGTTGCAGACTTTGAGAGTAAGCACATATACGGACAGGAAAACCCTTTCAGAGATCAGATCTCTCTGTGGTCCAGATATATAGATAATATACAGATAATATTTTCTGGTGAACACATGATGTTCCTGGTGTTTATTGATGGCTGAACTCAAGAAATAGATATTTGAAGTTTCCCACTCACTGAGCAAGGCAGTAATTCACTTTCTGGATGTAGAAATTAGAGCCGAGAATGGCAATCTCTTCACAACCATCTTCCGAAAACAGACTAATCAGAATTCTCTGTTGGAATATACGATTTTCCATCCGACAAACATGCAGGATAACCTGCCCTTTGGGCAGTTTCGTAGATATAGAAGAAACTGCTCCACACTTACAGAATACCATACTCAAGCAGCTACTTTAACTGGTCATCTACAAGAAAGGGGATATCCCAAAAACATGATCAAGTATGCCAGAAAAAGAGCACGTAATATCCCCCAGGATATTGCACCAGAACAAGAGGCCTGATGGTGACCAACTGATAACAGCAATCGTCCTTGCGATTCTTAGGTTATGGCTGATATTGAATGTGGGCTCCTCCAACTTTCCAAAACCTAGATTTGCCATCAAAAAGAGACACAATCTACGCGATACCCTAGTACAGTCCTATCAACCTGCGCACCCTATTGAACACCAGGGTGGATTGTGGGGTACAGATCCACCATTTGGACTCTCACCCTGTGGATAATGTAGTGTATGTTCTCTTAGATCATATACATGGACCATAGATTTAGATTTTAGGACTCCATGGATACAGAACTCATTCACAAATTGTAATGCCTTGAATGTGATTTCCTTGATCAAATGGTCTTGTCAGCTCCAATATGTAGGAATGACCAGTAGACCCATCAAAAAATGAATTCTAGAGCACATGTCATGTATAAGACTTGGACAAGAACATGCACCAATTGTGGCCCATTTCAGCAGCAGCACCATGTGCCTTAAAACCTACGATGGACATTAATTGAGAAAATCATCTGCCCATGGAGGGGAGGCGATATCCAATCACTGAAACTTAAAAGAGAACAACAGTGGATTTCGTCTCAAAACAGACCAAGTGGGTCTGAATGAGGCCATACCATGGCTAGTCCAAGAATAGGAAGCTGTTAGTGGTACCTGCTAGCTCTTAGAATAATTGCAAGTATGCAGGTAGGCGATATTCGTCCTTTGTACCAGAAATGTCTTTGTCTGTGTAATCAACATGTTTCCTCTATAGAACTATCCGATGCTTCTCATGTGTTCTTAAACAACCCTATTTTAGGATCTAATTAAAGAAATGTGTGCCTATTCGACAACATCAGGCCACCGTTGAGCGCTTGAATATACATGTATTAAGGGCACTCCACCCGTGTGGAGCGAGCCTCAGCATAATAATCTCAGGTCTCAGCATAATAATAAACAGATATGTGAATCACGATGAATTTGAGATAGACTATTAACAATGAGCACATAATGGCTCAGCAGCTAGATTTTGGCAGTTAGAATTTGCTTCTATCATTCGTTACACTGTGGCCTGTCGGGCCTCCCAACGGGACACTCCGGTGAATGTGATTTGCGCATGTGTAATAGAATAGGAAAGTGAAATAATCAGTGCCCAGTGTAGTAACAAACAGTTTTCATCATTAGAAATCTCTGCCGTTGGAGCCTGACTTGCCTGACCTCCAGAAGAGACATCTTGACGTACACGATTCAAGCATGCACAACGGAACAAGGGAGTTATATGATCGAGTATTCTTTCTCGCTAGAGCATGTTACGCAAGTATTAGACAGTTTATAGATACATGTAAACACTGATAAGACTGTTTGAACAGGTACAAACATTTGGAGACTGATAGGCAACAATCTATTAGATATGTAGCACTATACAGTACAGCTTTATGCTGTAACAATATATCAAGTGCACTTGAGAAACAAGCGGCTGCGTTTTTGTTTTTACAGAGCTGGTCCTCCTGCACTTAGATAGATAAGAGAGAGTAATGAACAAAGGAAAAGACTGATTGTTCCCTCTCAGCCTCTGTTTTGTTCTGTTGTTTGGCATTAGATTAACTGGTCCCATGATGAAGCATGGCCCAGCAGCTTTACTTTGAGTCTAGACGATTCATTCCGAGACTGAAAGCTTAGGTCATTGATTCTTTAGTTATATATAGTATTATCTGCAATATGAGATAGATGCAGCATTGTCAACCCCTAGCTAGGCCCCGGGGATCTGGCATCCAGGTGCCCAGGACGTAGCCATCGCTATTGGATCCAGTTCCTGAGGGTGGACCAGTGAGGGAAGATCACCTGGATGGGGGTCCTCAGGGAGTGGGACACCGATGGGTGAAACATGGTATCCCCCTTCTTTCAACACCTTTTCCCCACCCTGTCACATAGGACATTCCAAACCTCTGCCCCCACCCCTTTTCCAACAGGAACAGTTTCGCACAACAAAAAGGACAACAGACTAACACCAGAGCTGTTTATCCGACATGTCCCAATACAAGGCTCAGGCAATTGATCAGAATCACACACACACACCTGACGGCACTTTCCCTTCCCCACAGGGATAAAAGTAGGAGCCAGTACAGTAAGAGCACGGCAGACAGCACGATGAGAAGGCTAATCAGGCGAGGCGGTTCAAACAAAGGAGAAAGATGGCAGGAATCGAGAGGGTGGCAAGGAGAGAAGTGATCTTGCCCTTTTCGTTCCGGCCCACGGAAACTTTGCGGAGGAGAGCCTAAGAGCGCGAACAATAGCACAAGTGTCTTGCAGCAGATGTCAACGGTACACAGGGCAAGCCTACGCCAATAGGCAGGAGCGAGGGAAGCTCCCACTACAGTGGTACCAGCCTTGATTCCAGGAAAATCAAAAGCCAAGCGGTTCATCAGAGCTGTTGAGTCTAGGGGAGAATCAATAAGAACGGGGCTTTGTTGAGAGAAAGAATCGCAAAGTGGCAATTAAGAACCAAGTTTAATGAACTGTGTAAAGAACTGTAACAATTATTGAAGGGGAGACCAGCTGCAGAGGGAAACCGCACCATGTGGTTGCTAACTCGAGAGACAGTACAGATACCAGAAGGCCATAGGAGAGCCATCGGAATAGGTCAAAATCTTAATGCTGAGGTTCAGGAAAAATACCCATACAGTCGAAAGACTTTGATCTATAAACTGTGTGAAAGCAAGGGAAGTGAATCCCACAGTGAGAGGAAACCAGGGAAGTGAATCCCAAGAGGGGCAAAGTCTAAACTCCCAAGAAACAGAATGTTGACAGACATAAAACCCGACAGAGGGATGTGTTACGAAGTGACTCCCAGCCTTCTTATGGTTGACTTGCCAGGTTTATTAACGGCTTCACAGGTATCTTTACAAGCAGTCATTTAAGTTACATAAAGGACATTAACACTGGCAGCCCATCACCCAGAGTTTTTTCAGGGTGAGAGGTCCCACAGCTCCCAAATGTCAAAATGTATAAATATCAATACAAATACAGTCTTTCACATTGGTGTGTTTTAATAGTCTGAATAATATTAGTGATAGAGTACCCAGGGGTATTCTGGAAAACAATACAAATGGGTATGATCCGTAACAAGAAAGGATCTTAATGCACAAATATACAACAGCAAATGATTACTATCATGCGGTTGCAAAACGAGGACACAAATCAACATTCATTGACATAACATAAAAAGTCACAACAACAACAGTGTTTAAACTATACACTGTTCATGTAATGTTTTGTCGTCGACACAACGGTGTTTCGGCCTAAAGGAGCTGTAGAGTGCAGCTAGGTGAGCAGGCCTTCATCAGGACGTGTGGTGGAAAAATGGTAGTCCCAGGGTCTCTATCTATAAAAACAACAACGACAACAAATCGAGTGCAGTGAGTGGAGGGGGACCTTGATGGTTAAAATTATCATTCAAAACAAAGCTCTCTATAGATGCTATATTACATAAAGAAAACAAAGCTCTCTAGTTGAGAAGCCTATGTCTTACCAAAGGCTTATCCAATGCCACGGTAAGAGGGGATCCATTATGAGTATATGAGTCCAACGGCCATTCAATGCGCCGTAAACAAAGACAGATTCGTATCTGTGGTACCTGTAATGACATGTGAGGATCTGTCAAAATGCCATCCAGGTCCTGATATCTTACACAATATCCTCTAAAATAGGGTAAGGGCTTACCTAAAGTGGTAAAAAGTGTCTTATACGTGGTAATGGCAGAGACAATTCCTGCGCAAGTTTCTCTCCTGGTATGTCTATGGTTGACAAAGCCTGTGTGCAAAAGATAATGCACGAGTGTGATAATCTGCCACTATATCATTTTTGCAAAGAATAAGTACGAGCCCAGGACGGCTCAGAAACTTTATCCGGTTGAAACAGGCTCATACTATTAAATGCACTATTATGGGCACGAACCAAGTAAACTGGCGTGTACGCGCTCTACGGAGTTAAAACAGCATGACAGAAACAAGCCAAACTTACTTCCTTGGAATCGAAGAGAAGCGTAAACTGGCGTCTGCTCTGCGAACAGCGGTAACCGTGAAAGTGAAACCGTTGTCTAGGTGACACCGGGTAATCAAAATCGTAAGTCACGCTGATTGGCCCTGAAGTGGCGTGCCCCTGATAGGGCATATGGGTCCTTTGACCAATCCCCACCGGCCACGCAGACCAGGGGGCGGTGTCCTCGATCATGGTGCACCGTGTACAAGGAATGCATACCACTTAATAGCGTAACCACGACCGAGTCGTGCCTCGGAAAAAGAGTGAAGGAAGAGATCACAACCCATCTCAGCATATGGTATGTCGGCTAGGCACACTCACCATCAGCCAAAGCATACTCCTAACATGTCGGCCAGGCACACTCCTAACATGTCGGCCAGGCACACTCACCATCAGCCAATCTATGCTTCTAACATGTATGTCAGCACCATCCATAACCAGGATTAAAGGCACTCATAACCACTCCCATTCAGACCCAACCCGACCAAGCATCACACATCATAATATGCAGATTGCATAACATTGTTCTTTGCATTTGCATTAATGTGTTCCTTAAAAACCATACATTATCATGAAGGCTAAAGCATATAGGCCCTCATTACGACCCTGGCGGAAATCGAAAAACGATGGCGGAAATGCAATACCGCCATCGAATAGCGCTCGGTGCGATTATGACCCGTCACCGTAAAGTACGATGCCATTAGCGACACCGTAGTGAACGCCAACGCTAACTGCACCAAGTACGCGCACGCGCACCATGCCAAACCGTAATTACCACCATGGCGCAACGGTACGCGAATTCTGACCCTAGCGGACATGTACCTAACGCCATCAAGCATGGCGGAAAGTACCATTCCGCCATGGTGAGAAGTACGGCATCGCGAATCAACCGTAAACGGCCCTACTGAGTGCCTGTACACCACTCCCTGGACACATTGCACAACTCCTCGTAGGTGCAATGAAGTCACACAATGCAACCAGTGAAATGTACAAGTCACCCATGCATGCCAACGAACAAATGAATCCAGGGTCTCCAAGTGCCTTGTGAGTGGGCATCCATATCTGCCATGGCACCATTGCCGCACTGATGCAGCACAGGCATGTGAAGGTCCAAGTACAGCAACATGAGCAGAAAAATGAGACAAACAAAAACAGGCCCCCCCATCGACTGACACCAGTGTAAGGCAACATTCAAAGCAGTATCCTGAGTGAGACTGCACCAGCCCTGTACTCCTGCCAGTAAACAAACCAACCATCAGCATAAGCATGCACCACACAAGTTGGCAGAGTGACAGAGCAGCCAGGCTCATCTCAAGAGGGGCCAATGGGAGCTGCAGGGCACAGATGGCACGAATACAGAAGCTATTCCAATGGACATGACCTCAGTCCCCCTCCAAGAAACGCACGCAAACACAGGCACCTGTGACCAGCCATAGTCTGATAATCACATCATTCCACCAATCCACCTGGCTGACCGGCATCTGTCACACAAAAGGTAATCCCCCGCCCCTGAGCATTACATCATTAAAACAGTCATAATGGCAGGCCCCATCCCTGACCTCACTGGGCTTCGTAGGCAAACGCGGCCAGTACAGTACCACGCAACTATACTCAGAAGCCGGAACCCAATGCAGATCTTCTCACAATACACCGCTCCACCAATAGGAATATGCTACATTACTTGCAAAGAATAACGCTACACGGTTAATATCAGAATAGAAATTTAATGCACCACAAATTCACCAAGCCCATACAGCCATTAAGTCATGAACTCCAAAATACATTCCAGTATTGTGGGCTGCATCCGCAATAAATGACCAGCTTCTGCTTGTGTGACGCCCTGTTCCATCATGGTACACAGGGGCTACATTCATGTTCAAAAAGGCAACATGGAAGCGCCTAGAACCGCAGGGCCGTCCCATTAGGTAGGCACTAGTCCAGCAGAAAGGACGATATGTTGCTCCTAGCCACTAGCACTGCGTAAGGGCATGTGGCCCATTGGCGATCGTCCCATAAGATCGTAATGGTGCTCCACTGATTGACACGAAGCAGCAGGTGTCGGGAGTAAAAGCCATCTGCAGGAGTGGCATACAGATGGCAGCGGCAAAAGGGGAGGAGATACCTGTCACCCAAATGAAATGAAAAAGAATAGTATGGCCATCAGAACTTCATTTGTATTACTCACTTCAATGATCACACTAAATCTACAGCCATATGCATGCTAGCCCACTCAAAAGGATTATTCCCACCCAAAAATCACTTGCGAATCACAACCATAAAAATCGAGGTGAAAACACCATTACAAACGAGTGTTTGTGTGCATGCGTCTGTGAAGACAGAATCCATTAGATGGGATTAGTAACGTGCATAGACACAAGTGTCTGAAGGCGCGTCGAGACAGGGAGGGTTCAACAAGGGCAAAAAGACGATGGTCCCACTATGGCAGCTCTGCATCACATAGCGCAGGGGAGGTGGATAGATTCCAAAATGCCCTGTACATGGCAAACTCTCCATCAAATCATCTGTCCATGCATCCATACATCATTCCCTCATCCCGGTATAAAAACGCCTGTTTATTTACTCACATAACATTAGAAATTTCCATCGAGTCTGTGCGTAATGCAGTCTGCAAAATCCACTATGCTCCAGCCCGGAATTCTAGTGTTATGAAGTAACATGTATTTGGGAAAGTCCTGCCTTATCGTCCACTACGCTATTGCGCATCCCATACTATTCATATCAATCATTGCATTCTCGCCATGGCCCCTGTCCCAAGGACATTAAACAATAGAACCTCATATCTGCAGTCAGACCTGTGGGCGTCTCCTCGCCGCTAGCTGAAAACCGAAAGCGCTGTCCTTCGAATTCCTCATTTGCAACATCACGTCGAAAAGACATCTGTGACCGCTTGAAATCACAAATTCATCTATGTAGTGCGGCAGTGTGTGAAAATGGCAACTGGCTTCACTCACAAATGGGACGCCCCGCCCGTCGGTGAACCTCGGTACAGTGCTGCATGAGGGTCCACCGTTAATCGAGTACTACATTCCACTGACCCTTCACAAGTTTGTTCGCGACTGCAAAGATAGTATGTGAAGCAATGGGACCATAGCAGAATGAACATATGAACCAATATCACACTGCCATCGGGATGAAATACATGATTGTAATGGCAAGATGCCATGCGTCGAATTGCAGCGTTGTGTGCGGGACGTGCTCGCCCAAAGGGGATTGCAGCTTGCACAGGTGGAATGAATCACCACAGGTGGAGGCAATACAGCTTGAAAACACATAAATTGCACACCCAACCCCCTCCCACAACCACACCCACTCCAAAATGCTACCGGCAGGACTGGCGATGTTGGCCCTGGGGGACCTGATAGCACTGCAAGTACTCCAACTCCAAGAAGAAGACGAACGCCAACTACTACAACAACCGGCCGCACAGAGGAGACGCAGGAGGAGGAGGAGGGCAAGGCAGGGCCAGCAAGGCCCACCAGCACAGCCACTACCACCACGCAGGCAGCCCGCAATCCCACGCCTCCGAGCACATCCGTTCAACCTCACTGCTGAGCAGATCCACACCCTCTACCGTTTGGACCGGGACACCATAACCGCCATTGTGGACATGACACAGGCTGACCTTGTCTGCAGGATAGATAGCCCAACCGCCATCCCACCCCTACTGAAGGTGGTGTCTGTACTCCACTTCCTGGCCACAGGCACCTACCAGCACACAGTCGGACAGTTGCATGGCATTTCACAGCCAGTGTTCTCACGGACACTATTGCAAGTGCTCGATGCCCTCCTGAAGCACGCAGACGACTACATCTCTCTACCACGCTCGGAGCAGGAAATTACGAACACAAAAGTGGGATTCCATGCACTTGGCGGCATACCGGGTTGCATTGGTGCCATCGACTGCACCCATGTGGAACTGGTCGTCCCACATGCCATGGAGGCCCAGTACCGCAACCGAAAACAATTTCATTCCCTTAATGTACAAATGGTGTGTGACTCCAACAGGATCTTTACACATTGTTGTGCCCGATTTCCTGGATCAACCCATGATTCTATGGTCTTGAGGAACTCTACTATACCACGCTACATGGAGCGACACGCAGGGAACAGATCCTGGCTACTCGGTGAGTCTCATTTCATGCATGATAATGTGGGGTATGTGATGCGGCAATGACCTGGCAGGAAGGGGGGGGGTGCGTACGTAGCAATGTCATTCCACAAACATCCTTTATTGTCCACATACAGGTGATGCCGGGTATCCACTGAAGAGATGGCTCCTTACACCACTCCGGAACCCACAGAACCAGCATGAGGAGGACTACAACCATGCCCACTCACATACCTGTGTAGTCATAGAACAGGCATTCGGCCTACTGAAGACTCGTTTCCGCTGCCTCAGCAGGTCTGGCGGGGCACTCCTGTACCGCCATGAGAAGGTTGCAAAGATGGTCATGGCATGTGTCATGCTACACAACATGTGCGTACGTAGAAATGTGCCCATGCCCCCTGACGCAGAACTGCAAGCACCTGAAGATGGTCATGATGAGGGTGGGGATGTGGCAGCACCTCAAGGAGTCTGCGAGGCACAGGAGGGCCGTGACATTCGTCAGATTCTCATTGATTCATGCTTCTAGCACTCACGCCTGGTGGCTGATACATGGACACGGGACTTGTGGCACTGTGTGTGTCTGGGACATGCACAATATGGACTGTACGCCTATGAAGGCCTCGTACACAAAGATCAATGTCCACACATCTCATTGGATGATCGTGCATTGTTTATAGCATATGTGAGATTATGTTACACACCCCATCGACCCGCCACCCAAGTGAGCCCAACACACCCCCTCCACCCTCCTACCTCCCCCCGAACACCAGTGTCCGAAGATGATCATTGTCAGTGGGCAGACGCTATTGCAAGCCCCCTCTCCGGGTATCAGGGGCACCCCTGCCTGTGGAGCGCAGGTTCCTCCCAGATCTACGTTGGGGGCTGCCCTGGACGGAACTTGCAACGGATGATGTCTCTGCCTGCTCACGTCCATGCATGTCCCTAAGGGTTTGTGAGAGCTCAGTGAGCACACGGCGCACAGCGGCAAGTTCAGGACATACGTCTTTGGACGTCGCATGCAGTTCCCCCCTCAGGCTCTCGGTGCTTCTCTCCATTTGTACTCTCAGGCTCTCGGTGCTTCTCTCCATTTGTACTCTCAGGCTCTCGGTGCTTCTCTCCATTTCTGCCCTAAGTGTCTCAGTTGATGTTTCTATGGCTGCCTTAGTACCCCCACATTCATCAGCATGGTCCTTGAGGAGCGTGGCCAGTTGCTGCTGTTGCACGATCACCTGGTCGAGGGACTGTTGCCTCTGCTGTGCCATGGCCATTTGCGGTGGTGTCACAGAGGGGCTGATCACCTCATGTTGCCTTGCCACAGGGCTTGTGGGGGATGGCCAGTCGTCGTCTTGTGGGTGCCCCTGCGTGGTATCCTCATGGTGTACGGGATGAAACAAACAGGGGGATTGAGACAGGTTATGGATGGATCTTACTTCGACATCCCCGTCTTCTGTGTCGGAGCATGCTGCCATTAATGGAGTGTCACCTATGGTGCTGCTGCCACCAGAGGCAGTGCCTTCTGTGGCATCCATTGGGGGGACCTGTGGTGGTGCTGTTGTGGGCATGCTGGCTGCTGGGGTGCCTGTTGATGTTCCCTCCTGTGTGCTGCCACTTGATTTGTGCTGCTGCCGTGTCTTGATGCGTGCAGCTGAGGTGGAGGGTCTTTGGCCGTTGGTCTTGGCCCTCTTTGCAGGTGTGCTGGTAGGGGTGTCCTGGAGCTCGTCGTTTGAATCGGACCCTGTGGTGGAGTAAAGGAGGGCGAGCGAAATTGGAATGGCAATGTATCACATGCATTGGGGTGGTACCTGAGGGTGATTTGGGTCGGGGCCTTGGAGGTGGTTTCATTTTTGTGTGGAATGAGGATGCAGTTGTTTTGCAGCCTGCAGTTAGGGTGTGCCTGCTGCACGTGTAGAGGGTGTTTTTAGGATTTTTAATTATTTATGTATTTAATGTGAGTTTTAAAGTGCGCTATCAGGCCAATGTATGTGGACGTTCTCCTGGACATGTGTTACTGTTGCACTATGTGGACACATGGTACTTCACATGATTGGACATTGTGGATTTGGCATTGTTTTAGTTGGCCCACCTACCGGATTCTTCGGATGTCTGCACTCCTTTCTCCATCCCTCCGACTCCCTCTATACTCTCCATTCCAATGGTGGAGGCACAGATTTCTTCCCAGGGGGTCAACTTGATGGGTGATTCCGATCCTCCCCCGGTAGCTGTGGCAATGTTGCGGTTGGCGGATAGTATGCTCCGTACGCGTATCCGCAGGTCGTCCCATCGCTTTCTGCATTGCTGTGGGTTGCGGGGTGCGGTCCCCACCGCACTTACCTGCTGTTCCACCAGGGCCCATATGGCCTTCTTGTTCGCAAGTGCCGTCCTGGTCATTTGCGTGGAGAAGACGACGGCAGCATTCTCCTGGAGGGTCTCTGTAAGCACGGTGAGTTCCTCACGGGAGAAGTGGACCTGCCGCTTGCGGTCGCACGCTTTTTTCGCTACTTTTCCCATTTCTATTGCTTTCACTAGGGTGGATGACGGGTTGGGATGTGTCTCAGGGTAGTATTTTTAATGGTTGTGTGGGAATTCTGATTTTATAGGTGTACGGCGTGCTGTTTCCCGTTCCGGGCCCATGTTTTTACTTCCGTTTCCGTATATTTACAGTCACCGTACTTTCCAGTTGCCGCTCATTACGGTGACCGCTAAGATGGGTGGCGGAATTGCACCTAGGGCGCCGTACGACGGCGGTGAGGGGCGTTTTGGGGACATTTCCGCCATCGCGGACTTTGCACTTCCGCCATGGCGTAGTGCTCGTGCCCGATGGGTCGGAATTAGCCGCACTTTGCTCCGTCGTGCAATAGCGGAAACGCTATTTACGCTATGGCGGTCAGGTCAGTCACTTTCCGCCAGGGTCGTAATGAGGGCCCATGTCACTATGCGACTTAAGCTGCAAATCCTCAAATTAGTTAAAACTTGTCATAAGAGGCAACATCTATTAACCACGCAACACTAAACATGCCATTCCAAACATTGCAAATGCCAAAAGTCCATGTTGCTAAAATACGACCCAATTAGCTGCAAATCCTCAAGGTGTTAGAGCTATCACACTTGTGCACTCACACCATCTGTCCAATCATAACAATAACAAAGTTTGCGAATAAAAGTCCATATGCCCAGAAATATGGCACTCCAATCCTGAAAATCCTCAAATGGGTTATTATACATTACAACTATTACACTTCCTGCTTCCATACCCATAGCTCCCAAACACAGCCACTCCGCGTAACCAAACACACCACCCACAGCAGAAGAATACATGATGGCGTCTGGTGACATTTCAAAGTATTCACTGCACACGTTAAATACCAAGCTCAAACATATTGCCGTAATGCCTAATAAAGTAAAGGATACATATTGTGAATTCTTCAAATCATGCAAATACTGCATCCTTTTAAACCGACAAAACCAAAGATTTTCCATGATAATTTTTCAATTTCTGCCGGTGAAACTCTTGCACCCGCTTTCCAGCTGATCCAACCTTACTCTATTTAAAAACGTCTGCACCCGCTCTCCAGCAGATCCGACCTCGCTTTACTAAAGGTTCATCTGCCACCATCCATTATACACAGGGGTAATACTTCGTGTCATCCTGTTGAAAACATGCTCCTGATAATCTCCTCCAGACGAGAAAGTCTCGGCTACTTTACGCGAGACTTGGCTCCTTTGCACGCATTCCCCTCTAACGAGCGCAAGGGCACTCAGGGACATATCTTCAGAAATATACCTCCAACACTTCCTGGTCACATTCACCAGCGTTTTAAGGTTCTTTCCTCGAACACTTCCAAGTCAACAATACGGCAACAGCTTCACAGAGCAAAGGCGCCGTAGCAGAGTTCTGACACAGACAGCGTTCGAAATGATCGCCAACACCTCCTGCAGGACACCTACGTCACCATTTCTACAATGCCTGCGGCACCTCTAAGAGCTCTGCTAGTCCAACCGCCATCCATGCATGAGCGCTCACCTCGCCCTCAAGGCACAAAGGAGCCTGCATGCTACCCTAATGGGAACATCTCTTCCTACATGTTTTAGCACACTGCGCAACCACAGCACTGCTGATACTGTTTCCTCCTCACGACCCTCCAAATGTCAAGAGGCAACAAACAAGGCAGGAACGTCTTCTTAGTGCACTTTTCCTGGGAGATTATAATCTATTAGGAGCACTACCAGACAGTTCATCACATAAACAGTTCACCGTTGCTCCTAATGATTCACGGGGACACATTGCTTGCAGTCCAGCATACTAACACAGATATCATACAAATTCGTGTGTCTCCAGATTAATCCAGCTAACCAATATACGGTTGCTCCCTCTCCCGCTTATGGAACACAAGTCCCCCTTATTCCTGCTTAAGGGACGACTTCCCTTTCAGCAAGGTATGGGACAGCTTCCTTCTTCAGCCCCAGGAGTCAGCTCTCCTTGATTGATGAGCAGCCTATTCCTCCAGGTGTGGGGCTCGGTTCCCTACCTCCCCCACTTTCAACCCTGGGTGATGGGCCTTATTTGGAAGTCTCTGGGGGCAGTGTGTACTCTTTCCTTTCCTTCTGCACCCCCCGCAGCAGATTGTCCATCACGTAGGTTCCTGCTCAAGACCGAATCGTCACCATTGTTACAAAGTGACTCCCAGCCTTCTTATGGTTGACTTGCCAGGTTTATTAACGGCTTCACAGGTATCTTTACAGGCAGTCATTTAAGTTACATTAAGGACATTAATACTGACAGCCCATCACCCAGGCAGGGGGTTCACCAACTGACCAGGGCTGGAACCTTCACTCACACATTCCAACACTCAGACGTCAACACTTCACATGACATCACAACATTCCTGCTAACCCAGGCAAGACATATACAACACAATGTCCACTATGAACTGATTGAAAAGACATTGAGAAACCAAGGGAAATTAATCCCGCTGAAGAGAGGAGAGAAGGGTCACCACACCTAGAAGAGGGGGATGCAGGTATGCAATGTTTATATCAAAAATGTTATAGTGGAAGAAACTTATATCAGGTATTTTATAACAAAAAGTTTTATAATGAATGCATTTTGGGGTGGGGTAAAGGGTTAAATGTTTAACGGAAATGTTTGGGGTGGGTTTTTAAGGGTGGTAAACACAAAAAAACAAAAAAACAAAAAATTCATTTGGTATAAAGGTTTTTGTTATAAAAAACTCGATACATGTTTCTTTCACTATTACATTTTCAATATAAAGACATGTAACCAGGGACGCGGGGTTGACCCCATCACCCAGCGAACATTGGAAACTGAACTTCATTGGTTTGTTAAAGGAACTTTTGTTTTTGTTAGTTGAACAAGTCAGGCCCTAAAGGCAAGAGACTTTCAAAGGAAACAATACTTGGCCATCGACGGCCCTGAGAACTACCATTAGAACGGTCGTCTTGTGCTGGAGAAGCCCGAGACTGTACTATGCTCCAAACTCCCATCTTGCCCCGTGCACAAAACATGGGGAAAGGAGGCCCAGGCTACAGCATACTGACATCTTATTTGAGAACACTTATTTCTTTTCGTGAGAACTATCCCACACCCCTTTTTGTATTAGTTGTAAGGTTTGGCAAAATGGCTGTGCTAGGGTAACACATTTTTGTTTTCCCACAGCTTGCACGTTGATGGCAACATAGTTAGGGTTTGTACTTGATAAGAACAGTGTTTTGCTGTATCCTAATTTAAGACATGGGGCCTCATTACACGGATGGCGGTAAGGATTTACCGGTACCGGAAAAATACCGGTACCAGTAAATCCTTACCGCCTTACTACGAGGTCCCTTTGCGGGTTGGGGGATTTAACGCCTGCTTTTTGCAGGCGTTAAAAACCAACCCGCAAAGGGACCCAGGGAGCTAATTTGCGGTACCGTAATTAGCGCCTTCCCCATTCCCATTGAGCCCTATGGGCCAAAAATGGGAATGGGGAAGGGCAATGGTGGAAGGGGGAATTACCGCCCCGCCAACCTTGGAATGGGGCGGTAATTCCCCTTTCCGCCAAGGCGGTGCCGGTATTTTACCGGCATGAACCATGGCGCTAATAGCGCCATGGTTCTCCGCCATCCGTGTAATGAGGCCAATGGACTTGTAAGTGCTTTTCTCATTGGCAGTTTTTGCCCTGTTTCAATGTTTCCTGTCAAGTGCGTGTTTGGTGGTGCAGACTATGTGGCAATACAAGGTGGTTATTCAGGGTGTTTAGTGTTGTGTGAAACTTCAAGGATGTTGGGACGTGCGCCACCTGTACCTGTTTGGTCAGGCGATCTTAACAATGAGTTCATCACGTGTGATTTGTATGTGTTTTATGTTCAACTTTTGCCTCAACAGGGATCCAACAGCAATATGTGGACTTTGGGCTAGGGCATAAACTTTTCAAAGATAATTATACCTTCATGTACTTTGTTCCTGTGTCATCGGATTACCAGGAGAAATGTGAATTTGGTATTGTTTTTCATAGTTACGAGCTAACATGCTGAAGAAGCAAGTAGGGGTGAAGCGATGGAGCTCAAAGAGAGTCCTGGTAGCAAAGTTAATAATCTTGTCAAGAGCACAGAATGCATAGTTTGGAAGACCAAAGAGGATACTGGCACAGTAGTCGAGTTTAGAGAAGACAAGAATGGTTAGGAGATGTTTGGTGGGTTTGAAGGGTAAGGTGTTGCCTGAATTCCCTGATATTTAGGAGGTTGAGGCGAGCCGCTGTTACAGTTTTAAAGCTGAAGGTAGAGAATCTGTGTGAAGGATCGTAGATGATACCAAGGTTTCTAGCTGAAGAGGAGTAGGGAAGAGTGTCAAGTGGTAACTGGATAGGCAGATGAGGCGACGAATTAGAGGATTTGGCAGGAAAGAAAAACACCTGTGTTTTGGAGGAGTTCAATAAAAGATGTGTGAGACCATCCAGTATTTAATAGCAGAGAGACAATCAGAGATTTTTGTAGATGCGTCAGTTGAGAGTTCAAGAAAGAAGAAAAAGATTTGGGTGCAAAGAGTTGGTACGAGAATCCAAAGGAGAAGATTAGTGCCCCGAGATCAGAAGTTTGCAGTGTGAACAGTAGGGGACCCAAGACAGATTGTTGCGGAGCATCAACAGTAGAAGGAGTAGGATGAGAAGTGTTGTTCCAGGAAACATGGAATTGATGAGGTGCAAAGTAGGACTGGATCCAGGCAAGTGGTGGATTAAGAATCCCAAGCAGAGAAAGCGTATTGAGGAGATCAGAGTGATCAACGGTACCAAAGGCTGAAGGTAAGTGGAGGAGGATTAGTATAGCAGATATGTTGCAATGTTTAACTTTGGCAATAAAGCTGGAGACATTAATGAGAGCATTTTTAAATGGCAGGAGCAGAAACAAGCTTTGAGGGGGTCTCAAAGGCTATGCGTGTCAAGAAAGTTAGTATGGCGGCTGAATAGGACTCTTTCCAACACCTTAGAGCAGTGAGGAAGAAGTGACACAGGTCAAGAGTTGAACGGAGACAAGTCTGAGATACTACTGATTGGCCAGGCATCCAATAGCTAGACCTCCGATTACTGGCCCACCTGCTTGGGACCCTGCCCCAAACCCAGATCTGTAGTAAAAAGCTTGGGAATTCAGATCATGACGTCAGGCTCTAGAGAGGCGCAAATCTCTGCGGTCTGCCAGAGTGGCTTAGTGAAACTCAGGGTACTAAGGAAGGTGCTTCTGTTTCTCCCTAACACAGCTAAGAGCAAAATTGTCACAGCTGCCATTATGGGTGCCATCGACTACTGTAACAGCATCTATCTGGGTCAGCTAGAGGTACTGCTCCAACGACTTAAGATCCTTCAGAATGTGGCAGCTAGGTGGCTCTATGTGCTCCTAGACTAGCCCATTTCCAGGAACCACTTCAGCACCTCCACTGGCTACCCGTCAGGACACGGGTGAAGTTTAATATTCTTTGTATGGTCCAATGTGCCATCGAGTCCATGGGTGCCCAATTCCTTCATTTGAAGTTGTCTCTCTATCAACCTAAGAGAGATCTTCGCTCAGCCAATCAGCTTCTGCTGACTGTCCCCCGGTTTCAGTGTACTCGCTTGGGGGTAGATCTTTTTCTGTGTTGGCCTCATCCCTGTGGAATGCACTCCCCCTACCTGTTAGGAGCACCCAGGCCCTATATTTGTTTCATAAGCAGCTAAAAACCTAACTGTTCTGATTCTGGCTGCTTTCAGCCTTCCTCTCTGGTGGTTTGCTACCTTTAGCCCCTTGATGCCTTGGGGTCTTTGCCGCGCTCTATACATTTTGTACATTATACATTACATGACAAGAGTTGGTCATCAAGTTTGGATCAGCAACTTACTTTTTGAGGAGACGGATGACCATGGCTCTGATCTCTGATTCTTGGGGCTCTTACGCAGCCTTGATCCATTCTTTGAGGCCTAGAATCTTTGATGTGGGGCCTACCACATTGAGTAATTTATCTTGAAATTTCTCCCATGCAAATTTGGCAAGATTCTGTAGGTTCTGTCTATTAATACACCAGAAGATTTCCCAGGTATCCTGTTGTTGTAATGACAGCAATTACTTCGAAGTAATTTACTTTGAAGTAATTACTTCAAAATCACTTTGATAAATATAGATTGCTGTTGGTTAAGGATTTAAAAGGGTGTGGGGAGGAGTTTGGGGTAAGGGTAGTAGTGAAGGGGAAGGTGGGTAAGGAGGTAACAACAACATTCAAAAAATCGAAGTAAATATTCAAAGTTATTACTTTGAAGTAAAATACAACCAAGTAATTTGGTTTGTTGAAATAACATGGAACCCACTACCGCCCATCCTAATGTAGGGACTATACATAGATATCATATCTCCTTGTTCTTTGGTGTGCACGGCTGGAGTTGATTATGTTGTTTTACCTGCTGTAGGGGTTTCCAACATATGACCTTGTATTGTGGACCAGGTGAGTCAAACATTTGTTGTTCGCTCCTATCTAGATGTCTCAGGCACAGTATTAGTTTTGTATAGAAATGCTATGACTCATCCATTAATGTAGTTGCAGGTCATTTATGACTAATGTTCATGTTTGGCATATGAGTCTTGGTCCGAGCAGGGATCATCAGTGACTGAAAACTTGGACATTGAGTCAAAGAGCTCTTGTTAGTTAAGAATCTTTGAGGCCTATGACCATCAGTGAGCATGCCAATTGTTTGAATGAGGATTTGTCAAAAACGTGGCTGTCATACTTTCCTTCGAGTCTGCATGTCAATAGGGGAGTGGTCCAAGTTTTTTCAATGCTTTGGAAGGAGGGATTACCTCTGTGTTTCAATTTTCAGAAGGCCTTTCTTGACTTGTGAACTTATGGTTCTTTAGTATCGTGCATGCAATGGATGGGGTTTGCAGAATAACTCTGAGTCCAAATAATCGAATCCACTCCGGACGATGGCAAAGGTTGCTGTCTTATTAAAAATGATCTAAAACAGGGAGATTACAACTGATATCAATGGACATTTGCTCAGTTCTCGATACATTTCACATAAAAACATCCTTATATGCAAGAAATACGTCAGCAGTGACTTCATACTATACTGAAAATATGATAAACCTAGGATGGAATTGTGATACGTTCAAGGGGAACAGCAAAGCATACTATCTAGAAGGGCTGGGATTGTGATTGGCTGTCTACTGTCAGGTGGACTACTTATGCCTACCTCTAAAACATGTCATCTTCAACACTGTTAAGTAAATGGTATATCATTGGCTCTAGAACTATAAGGCCCTTTGTTATACAGCCCTTTACAATTGGTTGGCATGCTCTTGCCATGTCTGGAACATTTGGTTCACTTAGCAGCATGTATGCTCATTCCCAGGTGTCAGGAGGTGGACTTGACTTTACCCCCCCACCCAATTAGTCCAACATCTCTCATCACTCATGCCTCTGCCATGCAGATTGTCTTTGAACTTGGCCTTGCAAAGTATCCTTGTCTGTGGGAATATATGGGAGTACAGGCTTTCACTATTGTTGTTCTAGGGCTCCAAGCTCAACTCTATTTACATCCTCAGCTCACTTGACAGGAGACCATGATCCTGGTCCATTCTGCAGCATTTAAATCTCTTAAATGAATATAGCTTGGCACTCTTTGTGTTCTTTCTTTGCCCCTTGATAAGGGATGATTCACCCTTCTAACGTATATTGCTTTCAAGAATAGATAACCGACCATGGCTACTTCTTTGATGCCAGACCAGACAGACATGCCAGGCTCTTCCACGATGTCCGCCTATTCGTGTTGTGACACAATTCACAGCCTTTCCTCTCCATGGGTTCTGGCTTAATAAAATTCATGACACCGATGTCCAGCTTCTATACAATGGCGGCTTCGCCTGCAGTCTATTCACTAGGTATAGCCAGCTTCTAGGATCACTTAGTCTACTTGCGTTTCAGCATCTGTACAATCATTGAACGGTTGCATTTCTATAGCACTTCACATGTGGGCAATCTTCTCTTCTGCATATGAAAATGTACTCGATTCCGAACTTCGTTATCATTTTCCGTAAGATCCACACATTTTCTTCAGTCAGTATTCTCAGTGCATCACGCTCGTCTCTTGTGAGGTCACTATCTTCTTCTTCGCTCTTTTTCATCTTCTTTCAGGGAATTCCTTCCTCAGATTGTCGTCTCTTTGAGGATACATTTGATAGGGTTTTCTCAGAGGATACCTTTTCTCAAACACTTGCTGCGGAATTGGCACAACTGCTGCTGTCAAACATGGCCCAGTCTCCGACTTCCAACATATATGAGGCAGGGGGGTGGGATTTCCTGAAGAGGCATGCAGCTGCTCCTCTACACTTGTATGAACCCTGAGAATGAGCATCCATCTTTTCTTTTTAGTGATATCCATGATCTGTGAAAGACCAGTGATTCTACTCCAAAGGTAGCACTCCAAGGCATCTGTATTGGCTGTCAAAATCCACTGTGTTTGCCCTTTGTACCATATATGCCCTTGTCACTAAGTGAATGTGAGTTTTCCTGAGCTTGCTGTGTCGTCTGGCTCTTCTTGCACAGGTTTTGGGTTATTAAGAAGCATGCTTGAGTTTGGAAGCTAATGCAAGATTCCAGCAAGTGCTATTGGTACAGTAACAAACATTTTTTGTGGGTATGATTTTGCTGCAGATGAGAGAGGCAGAGTTTATCCACACTCTGAGTATTTGAAGATTTATTTTCTTGATGATACTTAAGATGGATTTTTTTTTGCAGTTTTGCTTGATTTTCATTCCTTATAAATCACACCAGATGCAGGTTTTGATAGCGTTATTGGACTTTCTGAAAACTCTATCCAGAGATTGAATACTTCATTAGCTTCCAAAGTCCCAAAGTCTCCATCACATTGTGCAGAGGGAAATAATTGGCAAAGAAAAACACACAGGACAGTTCTTTGAAAATAAATTCACTTTGCACTAGCTCATGAAGATGTCTACTGGACTTTGAAAGCGAATGTGTTGTACCATCTCTGTATAGTATTTTCAGTCAGTCCGATAAACGGTATCAAAACCTGCATCCTTTGTGATTTTATAACGGGACTAACAGAGCACTGAACCTTTCTTTCCAGTTCTTGTAAATTAATCCTTGCTGTGTAATGCTACTTTAGTTAGGCAAACTGTAATGTGTTAGTACATTAGTTACAGAACACATGTTTTTTTTTCCTGGGACTCCTTACTTTGCACTAACTTGTAGCTCTTTATGAAACTATGGGTACTTACTTTGTCCCAAATATTTGAAAAGATTTGTATCAGTGTGATGCGCCCTGACCCTCATTAGAGTGCTTTCCACTATTTCCTATGGAACATTTGGATATGTGTTGTGCCTTTTCAGTTTGAGTGGCACAAGCAGGGGTGCTCAAACATAAGCTTGCTACCCATAATATGCATGTTACAACACAGTAATCTGAAATTGTGGAACCCCTGAACTCTCTTGAAACATCAAACTGATACCTTAATGGAAAAGTCAAACTGGAGCTTATCGGGACTGTTAAACCTACAAGGAATGATAAACCAGTAATTTAATAGGAATGTCAAATAGAGAGCGTAATGGGAATGTAAAGCTTACTAGGAATGCAAATGGGGGGCTTACTGGGAATGTGAAACCTTCTAGGAAAGCCAAACTGGGAGCTTATAAATCATGTTAAACTAGGATCTTACTCGGTATATCCAGCTCGCTGGGAATGACCTTCTAGGAGCTTACAAGGAATGTCATAATGGGTGACTATTGGCAATGTTAATCCTACTGGAAATGCCAAACACTGAGCTTTCTGGGTAAATGAAAGTGGAGGCTTATTGCGAATGCCAGGTGCACTAGGCATGTCAAAAGGAGACCTCAATGGGAAAGTCAAAGAGGGAGCTTACTGATTTTCTTGGGTTTTTCTGGAAATGTCAAGCCTATTATGGATGCCAAACTGCGATCTTACTAGGAATGGAATCTCTAACTGGGAGCTTAGTGGGAATTCAAGCTTCCTAGGAATTTCAAACTGATAGCTTACTGTAATGTCAGTCCTACTGTGATGTCTAATTGGTAGCTTACTGAGAGTGTAAATTCTACTAGGAATGTCAAACTAGGGGCTTTCTGTGAATGCAAAACTTTGTGCTAACTGGAAATGTCAAGCTCACTAGTAATGTCCAAAAGGGCGCTCACAGGAAAGGTCAAACAGGGAGGACCTTACTGCGACGATTTAACTGGGAGATGTGACGAAGCACAGGATTCTGCCACTTCTGCCCAGGGGGGAGACTTTCCCTGTGAGGCTAGCGGGGTGAGCCCGCTACACAATACCCTCCCTAGCAGTAGAGGCAAATGGGAACTTACAGGAGGGACTCCCCCTTTTGGGTACAAGGACTCCCTTTCTTATGAGGAACTCCATTGGCCACATATACTTTAAAGACATCTCCCGAAGAAAGACATGAAGAACAAGTCAGGATTTGCCAACCTGACAAGTGACAGGGAAGGTGTCATCCTGTTGTGCAGCCCTGGTGATATTATCCCTAACCAAATCAGGTAACAGGGAAAGCCGGTGACCTGGGAGAGGGGCCGAAGATAATGAATGAAACACTCATACTCATCCCAGCCAGGATGAAGCATTTAAAATACCTGAAGAGAGTGAGAATCAATACTGGAGCCCTCAAACTTGTCTCAATCAAGATAAAAAGTGGGCATTACATTAAAGTAAGATCTTAACTTTGAATAAATAGAAAGAAACAACTTGTCACATTAAAGGAAAGGGGCAACATTGACTAGAATAGAAAGAAGAATCAACTAAATGATATGGTTGAAACCTTGAATAACCCAGTATCAGAATTGTATGATTTCATAAATGTAGTTACGCATGGATACTTTTTTTAACTGAACTTGGTGGAAAACCAGCACAGGGAGTCATTCTCCTGTACCTTTGTTGTTCTAGTAGTGGTAGGGTTAGAATAGGTTTTTTTGGAAAGTGGACTGATTCTGATTTGGACTCTCACTGATGACTGACAAGCACCTCAGTCAGCTTTGTTAGGTAGGGAACACCCTTAGTATAGGGAAAGATAGGTGTTCTCAACTTCCAGTTAATAAACTACAGCAGTGATATGAAAAGTCAGAGTCTGTGTTCTTCTTCTGACCAGCCACACAGCATACTGATAATCTCCCTTAGTTGCTTCCTAGGAAAGCCAAGCTTATTGAGAATGTAAAACTGGAATTCTCTTGTGATTGTCAGAATGGGAGCTTACCGGGAATGTCAAGCACTGACAATGTCAAAATGACTGGAAATGTCAAATTGGGAGATTACTGGGAATGTGAAATTGGGAGCTCATTGAAAATGTCAAGCTTACTGAGAATGTCAAACTTGGTGCTTAGTTGGGATGTCATACTGGGAGTTTACTGGGATTCTTCAAACTGAGGGCTTACTAGGAATGCAAAACTGGGTGTCTACTGGTAATGTGAAATGTTGAGCTTACTTTATATGTATAATTAGAAGCTTACTATTATTGTTCTGCTAGGAGCTTAGTGGCAATGTCAAAGTTGCACGGAATGTCAAAAATTGAGCTTACTGGTGATTCCAAACTAGGTGTTTAGTGGGCATGTCACACTGAGGTTGACAAGGTACATCAAGTCTTCAGCGAATGGACAATTGGCACCACCCAGGAACTGTCAGACTTGAGGTTACTGGGAATGTCTTTTCATGCCATGCTATGATAAGCCATGACATAATATAGCATAATATTAAATAATTACTGATCATGACATGAGCTATAATGTAAGATTAGATATAATGACTTACATATCATGACATGTATCATGGCATACCATGACATACCATATAATTACATGCCATGTCTCAGTTGACATGTTATAACTTAACATGCCATGCCACATCATGACACGCCATATCATAACAAGTGACATAACATGGCTTATCATAACATATCATTCCATGACATATGACATGACAATGATAGATCATGACAGACAGTAATTACGCTGATGAATCCAAAAATGTATACCATGCCATTGCAGGAGTCCCAAATCCAGACACATGTACTCATTTTACTGTCAGTAAAAACAGCTAAAATGCAGTCCCTGTATCAGTAATGAAATTAGTGTAAATAAAGTAGTTTGCCATGTGATACAACAATGATTGCATATGTCCCTTAAAGTAGTTCCTTGAGAGAAGTGCTATCGAC
Source organism: Ambystoma mexicanum (assembly GCF_040938575.1). NCBI lineage: Eukaryota > Metazoa > Chordata > Amphibia > Caudata > Ambystomatidae > Ambystoma > Ambystoma mexicanum. The sequence goes on along the minus strand of NC_090929.1, from coordinate 971,184,555 downwards.
GTCCCTACCAAGACCGGCCTTCTTTTGTGACAGTGGCATGCTGGGCACGACAGTTCAGCTGACCCAAGTCACCTGCAAGCCAGTGGCAGAAACTACCTAGTGAGCAGTCTTCACTGTTTTGTCCGATGTCGTTGTAACCTCAAACGATTATGACTGCTATAAAGCAGAGATTTTCTTTTTGTAAATAGCTTTTCAAATATTGGTTTCATAAAGTGCATTTTAAGTTAAAATGTAATGACATGTAAACATTTATTTTCGTTTTTGTAATGCACAATATACCACAAGTGGATTGAAAACACAAGAAAAATATGGCTGAGAGCTCAGCAGAGATTTCAAGTCACGAAAATGCCAGTGGTAGACAAAGTGAGAACACCTGCCTAATGGCATCACAGGAAATGACATCTCATGCCATTGTATCCTGATGATATCACAAGGAAGTGACATGCCATGATCCTTGAATCTGTTGGCTTCGCAGCAAGTGACATTGCAACTGCAAAAGAGGATCTTAAATCAGCTTAACATTTTTAAATAAGAAATAACATTTATATGAAGATTGAAGTGTACCAAAGTAGTGTTTAACATTTGTATTCAGAAGGTTTGTCAGGTCGTCTCTTTGCCCCTTTCTTAATGCCCCAACAAGTTTGAGTTCAAGAGCCAGCATGCACTATTTTTCATAGTTGTTACTTTCTTGAATGTACAAAAGACTGTGACTTCAAGTACCTGCATTAACTATTTCTTGTAAATTAACATCCAACAGACTTGGACGTTGAGCCCTAGAATTCACTATTTCTACTTATTACCAGTTTCTTGAATGTCTGATGGACTTCAACTTCAGGTTCCAAAATGACCTTTCCATCAAGATGGCTTAGGAAGTGACATGCAGGTCTTCCGCCACTACCTCCTAGAAATGGCATGATGCGCAAGTTCCCATGTAAGGCGCGATCTTCCTTTTCTCTTCAGTTTCAAAGCAGCTCATCTGGGGATGGATCCTAAGAGTGCCGGAAAGACATGTAGATCGACATTATTGGAATGAATATGATGGTTCCTTAATTGTTGTACGTGGGTTCTTTGTCCTCAGCCTACCTTCTAAGCTGGTGGTGTCCCTAGACCAGGGGTCTGCAACCTGTTGCTCTCCAGATGTGTTGGACTACAACACCCATGCCCCTTTACCATTGACTATTGTGGCTAATGGGAGTTGCAGACCAAAACATCTGGAGGGGCAAAGGTTACAGACCCCTGCCCTAGAACAAGCCTCAGTGATTTGGTCCTGCAACAAAAGGTTTTGTAATACATAAAATAGACACTTCGTGATAACACAATGCATTGCATTGCAGCACAAAAAACGATTAAATATGCCCCAATGCATATTTGGGACCCTCTAATACAATTTATAGTTGATCTGATTCGTCTCACGTGTTTCCTGAGGCCAATGACGTTTCCCTTCCTTCAATCTATCATACAATAACTACCAACTTTGAAACTTTGAGGTGTTCTCTTGAGTTGATGCTGGTTTTAATAGTACAGCAGGATTGGTGTTTGGCTTGACAAGTGGACGTGCATTGCAATGTAGCATTGGTTTGTTAATTATTTTTGCATGTGTTTTGCAACTAAAGTATTGCAGAATCCTCAACTTTAAACAGTTGCCGTTGGGATTGATAGACTCATTTTCATGACCCTGCTCCATCTTTAGCACTTCTATCCAAGAATATGGCTGAGTCCCCCAAAAAATTCAATCCAGCTGTTACATATTTAGGCAATAAGCCCCGAGCTGGGGGGCATTACCTTTGTAGGTAATGCCCCGGTGCCCATAGTTACTTAACACAGGCATTACCTTGAAACATTAAAACACTTGTGTATAGGCGCGTTATAAATGCCATATCATATCATATCATATCATATCTGAAGTGGTAATGGCGCCCCCTCCCTTAGCGAGGGGCTTATTGCTATTAGTATCCTGGAACTTTGTACTACATTGCGCTTTGCAACTTAAAAAGAAAAAGATGACCGCCATGGATCTGGGAGAAGGAGCTGTATGTAGCCCCTTCTACACAAATCTTGCTCTCATTTGCTCCTGCAGTGCAATCCTGGAAAGTGTCCTCTTGTTTCCAGATGTCAGCATTTCTCCCTTAATCCACCTCCTTGCCATGGTAACTAATGTTTGCCACAAAGGACTCTCTGCCACTTGTGGCTCCCTCAGCATCTCTCCTTTTTTATAGGACTTTCTGGTATCCTCCCCTTTCTCCTAGGTCAGGTTGCATAGATCCTGATCCCTCTATCTTCCGCTCTGCTATTGTATCTATCTCTCTCTTTCTTTCTCCAGTCCTGCAGTTTCTCCACTAGCTAGGTGTCCTGAATTCCTACCTGCTATGCCCTGACTCTCAACCTCTGCTGTGTTGCCATTCTATCCTTCCACCCTTTGGTCATCTGTTTCAGTGCATCCTTTGTTGTGCATTGTAGTTTTTGTATCCACCCTCTGCTGATCTGCTGCCAATTGGTTGGAACTCTGGCCTTCTCTTCGGCTGTGTTTCCTATGGCACAGCTCTGGCATGACTATCTCACTCTTGACAGAATGCTCTATCCCAGTGGACTCTTTGCACTCTCCAGCTTTTCTCGCTCTTGTGATGTCTTGCACCATTCCATATGTTCACAGTTATGGAGGAACGCGTACTTGTTCGTCTGGTGCTTCGTGGTTCATGACCGCCCTGCACCACACTACTACTGAAGTAGATAAAACGCTATTGTACAGCTCGCAAGTTAAAGATGGCCGACAAATCCACTCATTGTTTTCTGCCCATCGCAAGATTGCTGGTGGGGTTAGCGTGCTACATCAGGATGCTGTGACATCATTTCCGGATAGCAACGCCCAACCTCTGCTGTGTTGCCATTCTATCCTTCCACCCTTTGGTCATCTGTTTCAGTTCATCCTTTGTTGTGCATTGTAGTTTTTGTATCCACCCTCTGCTGATCTGCTGCCAATTGGTTGGAACTCTGGCCTTCTCTTCGGCTGTGTTTCCTATGCCACAGCTCTGGCATGACTATCTCACTCTTGACAGAATGCTCTATCCCAGTGGACTCTTTGCACTCTCCAGCTTTTCTCGCTCTTGTGATGTCTTGCACCATTCCATATGTTCACAGTTATGGAGGAACGCGTATTTGTTCGTCTGGTGCTTCGTGGTTCATGACCGCCCTGCACCACACTACTACTGAAGTAGATAAAACGCTATTGTACAGCTCGCAAGTTAAAGATGGCCGACAAATCCACTCATTGTTTTCTGCCCATCGCAAGATTGCTGGTGGGGTTAGCGTGCTACATCAGGATGCTGTGACATCATTTCCGGATAGCAACGCCCATTGGTAAACACAGCAAGTACCTGGTATGGAGCTCCATAGAGGAGCAGAAGATTAAACATTCAGTGCACTGCAATGCACAGGTTAGTGCTTCTAGTGTGGAAACTCCCGTTCCCTCTTTATTGCTTCCTGGCTCCTGCTTTCCCTCTACTTGTTGCTCCAGATTTGATGATTCCCAGCTCTTCCCAACTCCTTTGTTCTATGTCTTCCTTCTCTATCTCCAGCCTTCCTCTCCCACTCTATAATCCTTCCTGCTAGCCTACTACTTCCTGGACCCTGCTCATTCCTAGACACTATGGACCTCTTCAGAGTCCGCTAAAGAATGTATACCATGTTACAATTCTTCCTGCTAGAATACTACTGGACTCTGCGTATTCATCGCCACGATGGACCTTTCTTCAGAGATCACCAAATGGTTTTCTACCCATTGGGCTTTTTACCTTGGCAGCTGCCAAGCGTGTACTACCATCCTACCATTTATTTCAGAGGAACTGTTGATTACCACCCAGGAGACTTACCTCTCATATCTTTGCCCACCGACAAGAGCAGCCTTACCCTAGTTACATGCCCTCTACCTGGCAGTTTGCAATGCCTAAGGAGGTGGATCAACTCCAGCAACTGGTGGCGGCAGTACAGGCCCTTACTGTAGAAGGCCAGAACCTCACGGCAGAAAACCCTACACTTCAATAAGCAGTTGCGCACGGTCAGGCAGGTATTCCTTAAGGAGCCATAGGAACTCCTTCTTGCGGCAGATTTGAAGGCGATTCCTGAAAACTACAGGAGTTCATTGATACGTGCACAGTCCAGTTCACGTTTAAAGCTGTCTCCTTTCCTTCTGATCATGCCAAGATTCGATATATAATTTCTAACATGACCTGCAGTGCCCTGGCTTTGACCACCCCTTTAGTTACTAATGGTAACCCCATTTTGGATGATTATCCTGGATTTCTCAACAGTCTGCATGCCATGTTTGGACACCCTAAATTGATATATAACGCCCAAGAAAATGTACTGGACTTCCGTCAGGGACACCAGGAGATCCTTGCTTAAGTAAAGAAGTGTAAGCAGTTAGCATCTAAAACTGCTTAGCCTGATGAGCCCCAAATAATTGTATTCCGTTGAGGTCTAAACAAAACATTAAAGTATGAACTTGCACAGTTTCCCAGGCAACGACATCTGCATGAGCTCATTACTTTGGTCTTTCAACTAGACTGCCTCCTGCAGGAACGATACGTGGAAACGAAGAAGTTCACCTAGAACTACCCTGCCATCATTTCCTGCTGAGAGGCATGACAATACAGAGCTGAGGTAGATTGGAGCCACAAGAGGCCCGCTAACTGAGGATGAAAGATGCAGAAGACGAACACAAGGTCTGTGTAAGTAATGTGCCTCTTGAGAACATGTAGTCAAGGATTTCCTATATGGATTGCACCTCTGAGGCATTCGGAAAACGACAGCTCCTGGGTGCAATAGGGACCTACGGCCAGGAAGGAACTTCATCCTGTCACAATATATTATGCAGCCCAAGCAAGTCAGGGATCTCTTCCCCTTGCAATGAATGTGGTGCACAATAAAAGTGCTTTTTATTTTTACAATCCCACTATGTTTTAAGGACCCGTCTCACACCCAACTTCCACCAGCACCCCGTATCACATAAGACCAGGAGCCAGGCCAGTGTGTTATCAATGAATATTTATTAATTTGTGGTTTAATGGGAACATTGAATAAACAGTTACAATAACCATCAAGGTGTGGCAACACAACTTCAGAGTACTTTTAGTCAAGTGGCACACAAAGACAACTCAACATGGATTGCATACAGATTTACTTTACTGATTTCACCACTACTATCAACAGTTCAAAACACCATGACAATGAACGCAACCCACAGGAAGTGTCTGCGCACACAAAGAATTCTTGACTCCCAGCAACCCCCCCTAGACCTCCACTAGGCTTGTCATATTTGAATGAAGGCAATGACAGGGAATAGGACACCAAGTTAAAATTGGATTTTGAATGAGGTTTCAGAAACATTGGGGGCCAGCAATGAATGGGATAATTTGTTTTTCTGCACCAGGTAAAATGGGTTTCACTTAGTTAGGACAACTGCTATGGGACAGCACAAAAGGGTACTTCGTGCTGCTTAGACTAGAAGATAAATAGGGCTTCAGAACAGACGTGCCAGCACACAACAGGAAAATCGATTTTGGTACATGTAACACATGGGCAAATCAAAGGGGAAAGCAATTGGAATGTTGTTATCACAATATAGTAGGGGAAGAGGGATAGACCAGGAAAAACGTTTTTTAAAGGGTTAAGATAAATTTCCAGGGAAACGAAAATTCAAATGACACTAGTTTTTAAGAAGGCTGCAAATGACAGGCATGCTTTAAGCAATGGGGAAATCACGATCGGAAAATCGTTTTTTATTTAAAATGACAGAGGCACATAACAGGTATGCTCTGGGCAATGAGATTACTCACAATATGAAATCGATTTAGGTGTAAAATGACAGATGCAAATAGAAATTTGTTTTGTAAAACACCATTTAAACACACAGACAAATTTGTTTTTAGCTCATAATGAAATTAATTTTTTGGGAAAAACCTTTATAACTATAACAGCTCACAAGACACTGGGAAGAGATAGTTTTGAATTCTAACTATCTCAATCCCATTAAATAATGTGGAAATTAATTGATTTACTTAACAAAAAAATACTAGGAATCTACACAAACAACAGGGGATTCTTCAGTGGGAAATGACTGAAATGCTCAGGCAAACACAAAGGATTTTCAATGGGAACAATTACTACAATGCATAGACAAGTGAAATATCTTTCATTGGGAAAATGACTGAATTACACAAACAAAGAAGATAGGTTTTTTTCATAGGGGAATCTCTATGGCAATGCTGAAAAAGATAGAGCTTATTTAATCTATTGGTGGGGATGTATATATTTACAGGAGAGGACTTGGTGGACATCAACGGATCACCAGGGGTTCACTGCAGGGACAATCTAGAGTCAGTCAAGGCGTCTCTCTGTCCTCCAAAAAGGTCCCACTCCAGCTCCTGGCTTCACTTCAAGATTTTGGCCCAACTCTGCAAGTATGTTTCCAGATTTGTTCAGCTACACACCTCTGATTTAGTAGGGAGAGTCCTGATTTGAGGCAGAGTGACCTATTTATAAGGCAAGTGACATTACTGATTTGTCATAGTTCTCGCAGAATTGATAGGGCAGTGGTCAAGGGTTCCCACCACCTGTGGGCTGATGGAGGATAACCCCATCCATCATCTAACTTAGGCAAGGTGCTGGGTCTGGTTTTTGCACATGGAAATCTCACTGTATGACAAATGCCCTTTCTCATCATATAATGACACATATGCCAGGATTTTTTCATACTACATCTGAGTACTGCGTAAAACATTGCCTTCAAGCTCAGTCCCCTGGTAAACCTGGTCCTACTACTACTGGTGTCTTCCTAAACCTAGAAATACCCACTTTGTTCAACCATCTCCATGTCATCCCGGAGCAGTACCAAGACTTTAACAATGTTTTTCTTGAAACTACAGAGAATCAATTGCCTCCCCATTGCCCAGAAGACTGTTCAATAGAGCGTCTTCCTGATGGCCAAGTACCCTTTGGATGGATGAACATCCTATCCAAGCCTGAAAAGAAGGCCCTGCATCATTGCCTGCAGGCTAGTTTACACAATGGTCTCATCACTACTTTGAATTCTTCGGCTTGGGCTTCCCTGTTTTTTGTCCCTAAGAAGGAATGCACTGAATTAAGGTAATGTCTAGATTATAGAAGCCTAAATAAGCGTACTTTCAAAGACAGTTAACCTCTCCCTCCTATCTCAGATATTATTGAAGTAGTACGCAGTGCTACCATCTTTTCAAAGCTGGACATCAGGGGGGCTTACCAATTGTTCCGCATTAAGGCTGGTGACGAGTGGAAAATTGCCTGGATAGAATATTTGTAGATATACTAATCCATTACATCTTCATATACCGTCATGACGTCAGATCTTCTCTAAAGTGCTTGCCAAACATGAAATAAATGTTAAGACAGTGCTTGAAAGACTCTGCTCAAATCATCTGCGCGCTAAACCGGAGAAATGTATTTTTCATCAGTTCTTCTTTCCTTATCTTGGGTATGTTCTGTTGCCAAAAGTTGTGGCGATGGACCAATGAAAAGTAGCTGAAATTAAAGACTGGTTGGTAACTATGTCTGTTAAGGAGTTACAATGCTTTCTTGAAGTTTCTAACTTCTACAGGAAGTTTATATTATCGAATTACTCGTACAAGATCAATCCTTTGACAAATTTGTTGCAAAAACGGTTATGATTACAATGGGGTTCTGTAACTTACAAGGCCTTTATGGACCTCAAGAAGGAATTCCTTTCCACACCCATCTTATGCCTGGCCGATACATGTCGTCCCTTTATCATTGAGTCAGATGCCCCCAACGAAGCCATAGGAGCTGTGTTGAAACAAATCCAAGACAATGGCATTGAAATCCAGCAGCATATCTTTCTTGTACCTTGACTACCACAAAATGGAACTATACTGTTCTCGAAATGGAACTGCTTCCAATGAAGCAGGTCTGTTAGGAATGGAGGTACCTACTTCTAAGATCCTGATATTTTGTAGATGTCAGGACCAACCATCGTAATTTGCAAGTGCTTCAACAATATGAATGCCGTAATAGCCAACAAGCAAGATGGGCATATTACTTCTTGTAATACAACCTACAACTGACGTATTAACTAGGACCTGAAAACATTACAGTGCACTTTCTATCGAAAAAGGATTGTTCTCCTTCCTCAAAGGCTACTCCAAAAAATGTGTTTCCCCAAGCTACGTTTGTATTACTCCTTACTGACTTTCTTCAAAATATCAAGACTGCCTTCTCCTCAGGAAACAACTCAGAGATCCAGGCCTTAATTGACCAAGGCAAGATCGAAGAAAATCAGGGTTTATCATTTTATGGACAGAAGATGTACATACCCACTTTAGAACTTCATAGAGAAGTCCTCCACATGTGCCATGATAGCATTTTCACCAACCAGCCAACCAGACAAAAATTGATCCATGCCACTCAGGAAAACATACATTGACATTTTGGCAGCCTACCATGCAGAGCGATTCCATTTCAGCATGTAAGATCTATCTACAACCTAAAAATACACAGCACAACCCCTTAGGAAAAATACTCCTTGTGCCAGTACCAGAGAGGCCCTGGCAACGAATCTCCACCAACTTCATTGTGTACCTATCTCCCCCAAATGGAAAGACGGCTATCATGGTTACCATTGACACCTTGACCAAGCTAGCCCATTTCAACCCTTTACCCCAGGTGCCTATAGCCCCTCAGATGGCAAACCATTTCCTATTTCATATTTTTCGTGTACATGGTTTACCTGACATCATTATTTCAGAAAGAAGCCCACAATACATTTGTCATTTTAGGTCTCGCATGTGCCAAAGATTACATATCAAAAGAGCCATGGCATCCGGGTATCATCTGAAATCCAATAGTCAGGCCGAGAGACTGAATCAGAAAACTCAAACAATATGTACGCTGTTTTGTTTCCTCTTCTCAGCCAACTGGTGCGTTCTACTCCCTGTCGCTGAATTTGTTTACAGTAACACTGTGCATACTTCCATATATGCCAGACCCTTCTTCTGTAACTATGGCTTCCTTTCTGAAGCATTTTCTACAGCTGTTCCTACTGGCATACATTTCCCAGCTATCCAAGAGATGATATCCAGCATCCAGGATGGAAATAAAAAGGCTGAAGGCAGCCTCAATGCTACTCAGCTCCGTTCTATGTCCTATGCCGATCACAAAAGAGCCCAGGAACCTCCATTTGCAGTTGCGGGTAAAGTGTTGATGCCTCATTGCTTTATACGTAGACACCTGGTACCTTCAAAGCTATCTCCCCATTATTTTGGGCCTTTTTGAATGTGTAATGTTAATCATGTGGTTTTCTCTCTACACCTACCCCGTTCTTGGTCACGGATACATCCAATTTTTCACATGTCTCAGCTCAAGCCTAATGTACTAGATCATTTTGCTCATCGACAAGGCTCGATTCCTGCACCCCTCATGATGCCCGACAGCCCGTAATATGAATGATCTCACATCTGTGATTCCCGTTATTTTCTTGGCCGTCTCCAGTATTTGGGTGATTGGAAAGGATACAGTCCTTGTGATTGGACATGGGAAAATGCTTCTGATGTCCATGGCATGTGGATTCCATCATTCCTGGCCACGGAGACCTGCCTGGCTCCCTCAGGGATGGAACATACTGTCACACATTTTCACCCCGTGGTTGGATGCTCTGGAGGAAGTGGAGATATGGTACATTTCAGGATCGTTTCCACCTTACCCACCCATTCAAAGATGGCCGTCACATCAACTCCTTGTTTTCGGACCATCACAAGATAGCTGACATGGTTAGCGTGCTACATCAGGATGATGTGATGTTAATTAAAGATGGTGACACTCATTGGGGAACACGGCATGTACCTTTTATGGAGCAGAAGATCAACCATGCATTGGATTGCAACACACAGGTTAGTGCTTCTAGTACAGACTCCCGTTCTTTCTCTATACTTTCCCTGCTCTTGCTTGCGCTCTCCTTCTTGCTCCAGATTTGCAGATTCTCTTCCTTACTAATATGTTCAATGTCTTCCTTCTCTGCCTCCAACCTTCCTCTCCCACTCGATAATCTTTCCTGCTAGTCTACTACTTCCTGGACCATGCTCATTTCTAGCCGCTACGGAACTCTTCAGAGTGCGCTGAAGAATTTATACTGCATTACAAACCTTCCTGCTAGAATACTACTGGACTCTGCCTATTTCTCACCACTACGGACCTCTCTCCAGAGATCAGGAAAGGGTTTTTCTACCCATTGGGTTTTTCCCCCAACATCGTGGCCAGAATCTGCAGAGAGACGTGTCAGCCGTGCCTGAGATACCGGCAGGCTTTAGTAAGTGCACATTCCAACCTACACAGACACGCAAATACCGGCATGGACATGCTGGTAGCACCATGAAAACTGTGCCAGAAACACTGGCATCGCGGACCAGGCGTTAAGTAGATTCTGGTGGGGAGAAACATGCCACAGGTGTCCAAATTCAGCAAAGGTGGTCACACTGAGCACTGCTACAGCACACAAGGACCACTCCCACACCCTACACCCCTTCCAACACCACCATGCTAGCAGTCGCAGTAGCAGTATTAGAGCTGGAGGCCCTGCCTGCAGGCCTACTACTCAAAGAGGCAGGGAGGCAGAGGATGTGGCGGTAGTGCTTCAGGATAAGGAGGGCCATCATGGCCCAGCAAAACCCCAATGTCCAGCAGGTTGCATCCCGCAGGCAGCCACCAATTCCATGCATAAGGACCACACCTTTTAACCTGAGCCAAAGCCAGATACACACCCTGTACCGGCTAGACAGGGACATAGTCACTTCAATAGTGGACCTGATTCATGACGACCTGGTCAGCTTGATATATATGTGCACAGCCATCCCCCCTTGCTTAAGGTAGTGTCTGTGCTACACTTCCTAGCCACGGGACCATACCAGCACACTGTGGGTGAACTGCATGGGATATCACAACCCTGTTTTTTGCATGCCCTGTTCCTTGTAATTGATCCACTTCGGCATCAAGTTGGAGACCACATCAGACTACCCAAGACTGCTGACCAGGTCAGTGGCACAAAAATTGCCTTCCATGCTCTTGCAGGCATGCCAAATGTGATCAGTGCATTGGACTGCACACATGTGGAGCTGGTGGCCAGGTATGCAGTGGAGGCAGTCTACCGTAACAGAAAACCGTATTACCCACTGAACATGAAGATGGTGTGTGATGCCCGACAACTTATCATACACTGCTGTGCCAGATTTCCTGGTTCAACCCACGACTCCATGGTTCTGCGCAACACCACGCTGACTGGGTACATGGCACATCACAGTGGACAGCGTACCTGGCTGCAGGGTGAGTCTAACTCCAAGGGCATGTGCACTGTTGAATTGGTGGGGGGGGCGCAGAAAACACCATAGCCTACCTGGCTGCTGGGTGAGTCTAACTACAAGGGCATGTGCACTGTTTGCTTATGGGCATGTCTTACACTGATCAGCAGTGGCTGTGCGCATTGTATGGATTCATTACTTTGTCGTTCAACTATTATGCGCTCATACAATAGCAAAACACCTTGAAAGCGCACAGAGGGCAGACCATGAATAAGAGCAAGGATCAATAATTGCTACAATAGTACACGTAAAGATAAAAAAGTTAAGGGGAGACAAAACTACTTTGGGTTGTGAGTGCATTCAATATGCAGGTGTACAGGGTGAAATCAAGGTGCAACACAATAATAGCATGCCTGAGTGCATGGACTTGACAGGCGTGTCTCAATTGAAGGAAATGATCCTGTGCATTCATAACAGCATCAATTCCATACAGCAATACGAAAAGCACTACATGTATAAGAATGCTACACACTAAAGTGTCAAAAAGAAGCTGTTTTGCAGTACATTTCTATGATTTAGTGTCATGGAAATAATAGTATTATTGCTTTGTAACACAATAATAACACAAGCACAAGTTCCATTTGTGTGAGTTGCACTAAAAGGGTTACCGGTCATGTTGGCTGTGAATGGCCCATATCAAAGCCACTGCACACCACACACCCACCATGCATTATCACAATGTGCATTTGTAGTACCCGAAATAGGACATATGCTAGCTAACCTGCATTTTACATGTGCATTATTGTATTTTTAAGTGAACACTATACAGCCTGTAGCAACATGATGTGGGCCGAAGTATGACATTGTACACTTTCTGTTGTTCCAGTGCAGGTGATGCTGGTTATCCCCTGATGCCATGGCTGAGGACCCCCGTGAGGCAACCACACAACCATCATGAGCAGGCATACAACCATGCCGATATCCGTACTCGGTGCACAATTGAGCAGACATTTGGCCTGTTAAAGGCGATATTCCGCTGCCTGAGCAGATCAGGAGGAGCACTAATGCACAGCCCTGTAAAGATCGTGCTTGCCTGTGCCATGTTGCACAACATGTGTATCAGGTGCAATATCCCACTGCCCCCCGACATGGACATGCATGCACCAGAGGCAGAGGAGGGCAGTGATGAGGAGCTGCCAATTGTACAGCGCCGTGATGGCATGGATGGATGTGTAGCACGAGATGAACTTATACACCACTACTTCGGATCACATGACACACCCACGGAACAGGCCAACTAGAGCACAGGGCACTGCACATTAAAACCACTCACTTACACTCAAAAATCAATGTCCAGTCATGATTTGTTTGCAACACCAACCATTTGTGCTATGAAATTATATACAAATGTGTAATGGATTAACTGGCAATACTATTCCTCTCAACTATCCCCCCCACTCTCCCTCCCCAACTATCCCTCCCACTCCCACCCCAAACTATCCCCCACCCCCTACCCAACTATCCCCCCACTCCCCCTCCCCAACTACCCCCATTCCACCTCCCCAACTATCCCTCCCCACTCCCTCTCCTCAACTTTCCCTCCCCACTCCCCCTCCACAACTATCCCTCCCCATTACCCCTCCCCAACTATCCCTCCCCACTCCTCCTCCACAAATGTCGGTAGGCAACTCCTGTCATGTTTGGCAATGTTAATTTACACAAGTCACAGACAGGGCACATATGTGTCCATGGCCTATTTTGTTCCCCTTTTTTGGGTCTGGTGTGCGGCTGTGTCCCAAGTGGGACAGCCGAATGGAACGCCACCTTGGGCTGCTCTGCACCGAACTAGCATGTATTGTGCTTGTCAATGGTGCAGGGGGGAGTGCCATGGGCCGCCGGTACAGGAAAGCCTGGAGTAACATGGCCATTTTCTGTGCGATGGAAGACTTCACACTGTTCCCCTCCCATGCCCTCTTTGACATCTGTATGATAGCACGTGTACAGCGACCAAGTGCATGTGCATTACAGCGTACACTGGCCTGGACGCTGTTGCGCATGAGCTTTGTTTCCTGAAGATGCTGCTGCACTGGATGTCAGGGCATCCTGCCGTTGTTCCATTCTTGTCAGTTGTCCATCAATATCTCTCACACTGGAGAAGGAGGGACATTGTTGGCTAATTTGGCCTATGGGGCTGAATAGCATGGGCTCATCAATGCCGTGGTTGGTGGTATCTTTCCACAGCACTGTCGGGCTGGTTGTACCACTGGGGCCTGAGGTGTGTGGGCTGGTTGCACCACTGAGATCTGAGGTGGGTGGGCTGGTTGCACCACTGGGGCCTGAGGTGCAGTTGCAGGTGTGCCTGTTGAGGCTGTGGAGGCCTGGGTTGAAGTAGTAGTGGTGGTGGTCCATTGGGTTCCTCCGCGTCGATGCCTGGTGCCCCTTGAGGTGCTGGGATGGGAATCCTCATTGCCAGATGATGTGCCTGAGGAAGTCAGAAAGGCAGGTCGTAAGTGATGAGTGTGGATTGATGAGGCAGAGATTTATGCTTTGGCTTTTTAAATAGAGTGATATGTCAGGGACATGGCGAGGACATGGCATGGTGAACACATGCTTGTGTCATGCATACTGTGCAGGTGGATGTGTGATGTACGTACATGGTTTGTGGTGTGCCAGAGATACTGTTGTGGTGTACTGGCAAATCCTGGATAGGGTCTTAAGGGTGTGGCACACACGCGGTGTGATGTCATGTTGGGGAGGGTTGTGCCATGGATTGGTGTCACCATGTGCCTGCTGCCTGTAGCACTTACAGGGATAGGTGGCAATTTGTGCTCATGGGTCCGGCTGGCTGGGACGAGGGAGTCACATGTCTCCTTGATGTGTGATACTGGTCATTTGTGGGTGGTGAAGGTGCTTGGCACTGACGTGACTTTGTGCCAGAGCTAGCACGGTGGACACGCCCCAATATAGCTGTGGAAGGTGGATGTGTGTCTGAGTGGCAGCAGGAACATGTTCTGTTGGCGATACAGGTGCCTGTGGTATGTTCTATGTGTATTTGTGGTTCAAGTGAGGTTTTGGGTGTATATCTTGTGCACCCAGGTTGCATGTCTCAGGGGGGCGTCCGGCAGGGCTGTATTGCTGTTGTGCACGACACACTTGACATATTATGCTGCTGTAGTGGGTGCAGGGTGGACAGGGAGGTTGATGTCACATTGGGGTTACATGTACTCACCAGCCTCCTCAGATGTCATAGCTCTGGCCAGCACACTGCTGCACGTCTCCATCCAGGCAGCAGGTGGATAGGGGAGGCGCTGCCGCCACCTGTGGCCATTCCCTGTCTATGCTGGGCAAACAGGAGGTTGTGCACCCTCAAGCGCAGGTCATCCCACCTCTTGTGGTAGTTACGCACAGTGTGGGGGGTTGTGCCAACTGGTGTGACTTTCTAGATAACCTCCTCCCAGGTGGCCTTCTTACGCAGCTGTGCCTGCCTGCGCTGATCAGTGGAGAAAAGTTAATCGGCATGTTGGACAGTGGTGTCTGTAAACATGTTGAGCTCCGCCTCGCTGAAGTGTGGCTTGCGCCTCCGGGTTGCACAGACTCTTGATGCCATGTTGTTTTTGATTCTGTGCTCAGGATCCTGGTATTTAGCCTGTGCTGTTAGGATTGAAATGGATTGTGTTGTACTAATAGCCGCCAGACGATTTCCTGTTCCGGTGGACACTGTATTTCTGGTAACGTGACTCCAGGAGCGGCTTGCCGAAATCAGAGTCACCGGCAACGAGGACGCCGGTGTTGGCATTTGGGGGCGGTTTTTGGTATTAGCGGCATGCTGGTGCTGCCATTTCCAGCATGCCGGAATGCGCATGCCTGGCAACACAGAATCATCCAGTGTATCCGGCATCACGGGTTGATGGACACGGTGACACCGGCATGCCAGTAATTGGGATTACTTACTGGCAAACTTGTAAGGAGGCCCAATGCTAATTTTCAAAGCCAGCCTGAGTAGATTGGCTGTCAATGCAGACCGTTTTAGCCATGCCTGATGTATATACCTGCACACAAGATATACAACAGAAGAATCTAAGGTTATTTTACAATAGGATAGGGCCCCCGGGGCAGATCGAATACCTGATGCCCTGAGAAAACCCCTTAGATATCATAATGGTAGGGTTTTCAATTATTGGCATAAAAACAGAAAGCAAGCTATTGTTTCATTTTCCACTCTGCACATGGGACATATTCCTGAGTTCCCATCCCCCATGCGTCGTAAACATCGCTAGCCTAAGAGTATCGATCCTATATTCTAAGCACAGGGCTCGTGCATGGGAGGGGAAGATAACATCAAGATACTTTTCATTACCAATGTCTTTGTTTATTCAGGATGCAGTTTGGATCTAATTGCAAGGAGTTATAAGCGCCCTCCATCCTCCTTCCGGAGTACACCAGGCAGCCTTCTTTAGTCTATTGGAGGCTGTTTTATCTATCATGGTCGGGGTTATCCATATGGTAGGCTCATCTAGTTTATGAAAGGCGTCCTTTACATGCATTAACCACGGTAAACTCTTCCCCCATCCAAATCCATTATATGGGCTAGAGCCTCAGGATAACAGTCAAGGCCTGGAGTATACCATAACATGATCCAGTAAAAAAGCTGATTTGAAAAAGACCTTACCTTCAATAGGGGATAGATCTGTTTCTAAATGTATAATTGCATTGGGGGAACCCTGGGGAAGCAACAAGAGATTCTTAAGAAATGTGTTTTGCACCACCGAAAGAATGTGTTTTTTGACAATACCCCAGATTTCTGTGCCATATAGGGCTGCAGGAATAGCCTGCTTTTGGTGCAACTCTAGTGCCGGCAAGATTGCACGGCTGCTATGTCGGTGGTGAAACCCTCTTCCTGCACCACTATATTTTTCTAGGCTATACATGCTTCCTCTACGTGGATGGGGTCCAGTGGCAGTTCTCATGAACCCTGATCCATAGAAACTACCGTTTTGGAGAACCTGGGCCTAAAGACCACTGTCTTCGTCTATCTAACATTTAAATTAAACCCCATCTTCTCATATTTACTCAAAAAGGTAGACATGGTTAATTTGAGGCCCATCGGGTTAGTAGATAAAAGGACTGCGTCATTTGCGTAAAAAAAAGAGAGAAGGCATTCTTTACACATTTTGGGTGGATCTAGCCAAAAGCTCAGTGATGACTTCATCCATATAAATACAAAAAAGTAGTGGAGCAAGGACGCTACCCTACCTCACACCTTTTGTAATCCTGAACGGGTCAGTAAAGTCTCCTGATAAGGTATAACAGACAACAGC
This sequence comes from Ambystoma mexicanum, assembly GCF_040938575.1. NCBI lineage: Eukaryota > Metazoa > Chordata > Amphibia > Caudata > Ambystomatidae > Ambystoma > Ambystoma mexicanum. The sequence goes on along the minus strand of NC_090929.1, from coordinate 971,167,904 downwards.
CTCATTATTTTCATTTAGCGCCAGGATAATCCCTATCAGTCGTGGAGTTATTTGCCTTTTATAAAGGACTTGCAATAGTTGTTCACGGGATATGCTGTCAAAGGCTTTTTCAAGATCTACAAAGAGAGCATTAACTTTCACTTTATTTAATACAATATATTTCTGGACCACGAGAGACAAATGAAAGCCTTGGTCAATAGTACTCTTAGATTTCTGAAAGCAAGCTTGTAAATTGTTAATGATCTCGTGGTCATCCACCTAGTCTTGTAGCTGGCACAGTATAACTTTGGCGAAAGTCCTTGCTGCGCTGACCATCAGCGAAATAGGACAGTAATTGGCTGGTTGATCCCTCCCTCCTTTTGATAGATCAGAGATATATAGTTGGTTCATCCTTAAAAAGGACTATAGGCACTTTGTGTGGGCCTGGTGCCTTCCCCGCTTTTTGTTGTGCTAGTGCTTTGTACACTACCTCTAGTTGAAGTTGAAGTCGAAACACAACCCCTCAATTGAGCTTCTCTATCAATAGTGAAGCCCTCATAGAGCCTCCAGCAGTGCTGGCTGTTGGGGTATTATTATACAAATTAAAATAATTAGTATACCAAGCATCTACTCAAATATTACAATATACAGTTGTGTCACCATTAACCTCTCTGCCAGCTACAAGTTTCCAAATAGCAAGGCTATCACGCTTCTCGTAGGCAGCCAAAAGCTTGTCCCATTAGCCTTTCATATATGTTTCTTTTTTCTCCCTTGTTATTCTTTTCTAGGAGGCCCAATTGCTACATTAATGGGTCTTGTCAACAAGAGGCCTTTCTACTAGGCATGCATGGAGAGCTTGCCTGGCTACCCTATATTCCTTGTCAAACCAATCAGACCTATTAAGTGCTTGTTTTTTTACCATTATGCCTCGACAGGTAGCCAACAGCTGAATACAGTCAACCAACAAAGCATAGTCCTTCATGACATCGTGGTCCAAGTTACCCTCTCTACATATATTGTTGATTAGATCTAGGGAGGCACCATAGATTCCTGGTTTGGTGTTATTCTCCAAAATTTTGGTCCATTTCAATGACTTACAGGTGTGTCCAAACACTGTAACACTTTGGGCCTTTTCTATATTCGGGTTGACCTGAATTAATTTGGAAAAAAAAATGTAGCAGCTAAAGGCTTATGATCACTTTCGTACTTATGAAGAACTTCAAAATTGGCTGGCATATCCCAGTCTCTAGCCAAGATCAATATATTATCTTTGCGTGAAGAACTGGTATTGATAAATAAGTACCCTTGGCTGGTTGATCATTAGCATTTCGGTCATTACACGCTCTCACCTCTATATCATAAATAATATGAGCTACATCAATGGCCTTAATGTGTCTTTTTGGGGGATCAGACACAAGATACAGGGTTCTCCAACCCCAGTCCTGGTCTTCCCAAAGGTCTTCCAGTTCACTTAAGGGCTCTAACTGAAGGTTGATGTTTCCAGCAACTAAAATTTGAAGTTTCTCAAGTGTTGATACCGTCCCTAAACCCATACACTCTTGAATCTTATTAAAAATGTTTAAAGAAGTCATGGAATGCGGTCTGTTAAAAACATTAATTAAAAGATACAAGTGGGCATCATTTGTATAGGCTAAAAGATATTGAAGGTCAGCTAGGCCAGTAGAATACTCTGTGATATGCCACTTCAAGATTGTATCCACCCAAATCATTAGGCCCCCACTGGGTCTACCCAATGGCCCTTCCTGTGCTGGTATCAGAAAAAAGACTTCTGGTATCCCTGTAAATCAATTGGGTCCATGGCCCAGGTTTCTTGGAGTAAAATTAGTTCAAAGCCTTGCATAAAATCTCACCAACTAGAATCAAATATGTGCTTGGGAAGACCAGGAATATTCCATGAGATTAGCTTATAACAAGGGCTTGGTAGCGTGTTGCTGTTCCTCCCTGGTTGCCAATCTATCCATTCTAATCCCTCATCCACAATGGGGTATAGTGGCCCTATGGCCAAGGTATATGGGTTAAATTGGCCTGAAAATGCAAATGATCTGGGCCTAGCCCCCTCCTGTTGGCTTGGCACAGGGTTTGCTGGCCTACTGTAGGATTAAATACTGAGTATGAGGCTGGCAGGGCTCTCAGAAATATGTGAGAGCCTTGAGATGGATAACAATGATAAAAGGTGGCAAGCAACCCCTCTGCTAGATCTTTAGAGCAGAATTCAATATATATGCATTCATCTTGTCTATTGTGCATTTCAATATAGGTACACCTTACTATGTCCTCTCTGATGATCGACGTGCAGCCTTTTACTGTTCCTACCCAATGCATAAATGTATTCACCAGGGATTCCTGGTTTTCAAAGGCACCTGAAGACATCTTAGACACATTATTTCTAACTTTGACGCCTCTCTTGAGTAAGGTCCCCGATTGAATTGATGTTTGCCTATCGGCCCTGATTTGCCTAGTAGGAGGGCAGATTTAACGGGCACACTGGTCCCAAATTCTTTCAGTGGATTGCTAATTACTTGTTGCTTCATTGTTGCTATGATTGGTGTGGCCCAGCACGGAGGGACCTTTTGGTTCTTGGTCTGTACATGTGTTGGTTTAGCTTTGTCGGGTAGATCCAAACCTTGTCCCAAAGAGTCTACTGTATCTGTGTGTGTTTCCAAGCCATTCCCATGTAGTCATCCATTGCCGGGGCAATCCTTGTTCCCAATATTGGGAACAGAAGAGTTGGAGCATTATGTTGTACCATGTGCTCCCAGCTTGTCTACCGTGGCCACCAACGTAAAATTTAACCTTTTAATGCCTACATTTTGCCCCATAATCTTTGAAGATCTTTTGCTGTTTGGCATGAGCATGCTTGAGGTCGAGAAGGCCCTGCCTTGCCCTCATTCCTATTTGCAAGTTCTGACGCAGGTCTATGTTTCAGCTGCTTCGCTTTGCCCCCTTTGTTATGTTCCTTGTAGTGACCTCCTTTTCTTTTGTGTTTGCTATATCCATGTCACTATTGTTGTCCAATAGGGAAAACCTGTTATACAGGGGAATTGTGGGGCTACAAATAATGAATTTTTCCTGGGTAACAGGAGCTATCTCTTCATGGGGAGCACCAGTACTTCCATAGTCCTCTGCTGGGGTTTTCTGGGCAATGCATATCTTAGGTGCATTATCACTGCCACACACACAGTGTAATTCTATGATATTGCCCATTAAGGGGCCTTCGACACCAGCCAGAGTGGCTGGAAGAATACAATTCCTTCCACTGTCTTGCCCAGCTCACTTCTCTACCTCGAACGCCCCCGCAGGGGTCCTTTGATTTACCATTCTTTCTACACTTCAAGGAGGAACTGGTATCTTTTGGTGTGCGTGGGATGGGATTAGTATGTGAGGTATCAGTAAACTCTAGATTCCCATCTTCTACAACACAGTTGGAACCTGCACTCTTGATTATTATGCCATTGTTCAGCGGAGAGACATTTATTGGGGTCACGCCCAGGGTTTGTATGTCCTCCAGAAAACCCTGTATTTTAGATATTAACACATTGACCTCTCTAATAACTGTATAGATTTCTTTTACTCCTGTCTGTTGGAGAAATGGGCCCACTAGCCTTCCTTTTGGACATGAGGACTTAATCAGGAAGTTGCATCCTCTTCCCTAGGTGCTAACTACATCCCTCACCCATCCAGCTCCACCCACGGTTCTGCTACAACCTATGCCTGTCCGCCACAGTTGCCCACTGTCCCAGCGCAGTATGCGTAATGTATAATATGCAATATATATGATATGTGATAAACAATTTGTATAATGGAAACAGTAATGAACAGCGTACAACAAATATATAACTAAAGGGCTGGAAGAAAAGGTAACTTGCATGATATATTATGAATACATCACAAGTAGCAAGTAGCGGGAGCCAGGCACGCATGACCTGCTTATGGGGTTGCCATAATCTTCCCACCCCTCCCACCCTTGCTCCGTGCTGCAATACCTCAGGGAAAAGTACCTGCTAGTGCCAACTTGTCCTTTGACTGTCTTTGACTTTTGGTACACTAAGAGTTCACTTAGAATTAGAACGCCTTGAGCAGCTCTTTGAGCAATGGAGACGGTTCGCAGAAGGCAGCAGTAAATCAACCGACGCACAAACTCTCTGTGAGCGCACAAACAGCCACACCCTTTGCCACGGCAAGGAACTGCCGGTGATTATATGGGGAGGTGGCAGATGTAACATCATCTATAAAGTGCAAGTGCAGATGCAACTGATCTGTGGCAATAAAGTGCTATGAAATGTTAAAATACAATAAAATAATGGTATTACCACAAAATATCACAGTTCATCGCTGCAAATTCCAAAATGCCGACATTTTAAAGTCCCTTTTCACCGCATATATATGTGGGGGGATGGGTTAAGTTGATAATAAATGTGAAGGGGTAGGGAGGGCCCTACAGTTGTCTCCCCCTGCTTATATGTGCGGTAAAATGGGGTAAAAGAAAACCAAAATTAATTATTGCGGATTCGCAGTAGAAAAATGTGCAGTGATCACAAAGATCCAAAATAATAAGGTGCACAATACTTTGTATAAATTAAAGCAAATGGCAGCAGCCCATATAGCCCAATGGAACCAGAAGAACGATTGAAATTAACGAACCTCAGGCAGGGAGGGAATGATCAACTGCTTGAGGGGCAGCCTTAGTCTGTCCCCCTCACCTAGGGCCGCTCGTATAGTTCGTATATATAGGTCATGTGGCTAATGCAATCCAAGTCTATGCTCCTCAAGCCCTTAACAATCTACCACTGCCAAAGTCAGAAATCAAAGTGTACAATAAATATAGCAATACGTGTGGTGAAAGGCTAAAAAGGACTGGCGTCCTTTTTTTTTTTTTTTTTTTTTGAGTTTAGGAGAGGGCACGTGCTGCGGGGGTGACGTGCAAGGGGACCTTAATTGGGGTTTCATGAAACGAGATACGAGGCCGGATGGGGACATAATCTTACTACTAATACGCCAATGCACCTCCAAAGGCTACTGCTGATTTGGGGTTTTGAGGCTGTGGTTGGTCGTTGATTTCCCCGCAATGCCCTCAGCTATTACGAGTTTTCCCCAGTAAAGCTTGTGTACAGGAAGTGGGCATGCATAGCACTGGGGCGTGGGAAACAGCAGAAATAAGTAGGGGCAAAGAAAATACAGGGTGGATCTCCCACTGTGACACCCCCGCCACGCACAGTGTCTAAACTCAAGTGTTGGCCGTTCAGCAACAGCCACGAGAAGATTATTTGTTAAGCACCCTCCCGGAGCCTCACTGAGATGTTGCCGTACCCACGTAATAAATCACGGTCTGAGTGTGCCCTATATCTCGTGTACAGTACTGTCTGATCTAGCATGAACTGTATTTTTGCACCTAGTGGTGAGTACTGTGGCGGAATTGACATGGTTTTGAACTTTTAGTGTGCATCTGTGCCAGACGTTTTCAGATATAATTCATTCTCCTGCATGCTCAATTTGAAACGTTATCAACAGTGCTTTGATAGATCATTCACGTGACATCCTGCCTATAGGGAGCTGTGCTCAGATTTCGTAAAGAGCAAGTTAAAGATCTTTGATGGTAGTGGTCAGTTTGAATCCCTTGATATTGCCAATGTCTGTAGTTTGTATATGTTCATTGTTGAGGCCATTACTTTAAGAAATTTCAAAAGCCCTACTGAATGCACTGTTTGAATTATATGTTTTGCCTACATCTTGGCAGGACCTGCTAAGGGTAAGTGGTGTTTGTTTATGTGATTTAGACGTGGCCATTGTGTTGGTTGTGCCAAGGTGTGGTGCTTACTACTGGGTGCATGAAGGTATGCGTAATGATTGATGGAAACCCAGTTACTGAATAAGCCATCCGATGATAAAAAGTTAGGTTAATTTTATGTTTGCCTCAGTTCTGTGGATAGAATTCAAGTGGGCTTTCTGTGTCCTTGCTGATCTGGTAGGCTTTCTGTATGATTGCAGGATATTGAAAGGGATAGGACATTATGGTCCATTTGGTTAATGTACCTGATATGTATATGGCGTCTATGAAAGAACTATTGCAGTTCGCCGGGATGTATGAGTATTACACGTGTTCTCAATTACCAATTACCTCTGCCTTGGTGTATTGGGGCCCTCCGTCTTCCTTTTTGGTCATACATTCTTGCCTCACTGGGGTAATTGGACTTTTTTCACAATTGTGTGGGGCAGTCGGGTGTGTCAGGTCAACTACGAAAGAGATTACAATGTGAACAGGAGCTTAGTACATGACTAGCTAAACGCCATTTTAGGTTGACTTCGGCGGGGGAGAGAACCTATGGTTCAGGGCAGGAAGGTGTGCCTGCTCGACTCGAATGCGGATGAATATGTCTTTTTTGCTTAGTAGCTTTCCTGCCATATAGTTCTGTTGGGGTTGACTTGGACTCTTTATTCTGTTGCTGACTGTAGTGGCCATGCTGTAATAATTTGTGGGAGGGGTTAGTCAGAGGATTGGTAATGGTTTATGCTCTGCTTCTTTACTATGGTTGGGTTGTCCATGTTGTACACGGACATTATGTTGTTATGGTTTTTTATACATTGTGTAGGAGTTTTGGGTGGGGGGTGGGGACTTGGGTTTGGAATTTACTGAAAGTTTGGTGTTTTGCGACATTATACCTTTAGTTACCTTGCTGCTGTACCTGTACAGTGTGCCATCTACTTGTTACCGTTGTTAGTATATTCTAGTGGTGTACTGCCCCTTCTGGGCATGTGCTTAACCTTTTATCTTTCCTTTCTTTTCTTTTTTCTGTTCTATCTTCCTATTCTGTTCTTTGACTGTAATTGCATATGCTATAACATGTCTCGTAACTTGAATTGTGCCATGGGTACTAAAATTGTGGATCATCTAAATATTGTCTCGTGGAATGTTAATGGACTCAACAATGTGGTCAAAAGGACTAAAATTCTATCTCACCTGCGTTCAAGCTTTTGTGACATTGCATTCCTCCAGGAGACGCATCTGGAGGACCCTGAAGCTGAAAAATTGAAAAGAGGATGGGTAGGGGATACTTACTTCTCGAATTACTCATCTAGCAGAAGAGGAGTTTCTATTCTTATCCGAAAGAATCTGCCTATATCAGTCATCAAAAGCAAAGGAGACAAAGAAGGACGGATTATTTGTGTTCTGGTGAGGGTTCAAGGTGTGGACATTCTGCTATGCAATCTATATGCACCAAATTTGGATGATCCGATCTTTTTTCATGAAGTGGCTCAAATGCTTCAAGGTTTTAATATGGACTCGATCGTGGTTGGAGGTGATTTTAATCAGGTCTTGGACTCTGCTTTAGATCGATCAAATGGGGATTGTACTAGAACCCCGCACAGGTGTAGACGTTCCTTGGAGAATTTAATGAGGGAGTTTAACTTGGCTGACATCTGGAGGCTGGAACACCCGTCGGACAGGGATTATAGCTTTCATTCACAGTGTCATGACACATATTCTAGAATTGACTTCTTTCTGACCTCTGGTCGGGTGACTTCAAGTTGCTATAATTCATCTATTGGACTTATTGCCCTGTCGGATCACGCACCTGTTTCGTTGCAATTGTCCTTACAGTACTCTCTGATTAAATCACAGAGGTGGAGAATGAACTCTTATATACTGAAAAATGACCAGATTAAGCAAGAGGTGGCAGAGGAAATTGACAACTTCATCCAAATTAATAGAACTGCCGATGTTCGAATATCAACAGTCTGGGAAGCACTGAAATGTTTTGTTAGGGGGGTGCTGATTTCTAAAACTGGCAAGGACAGAAAATTGAGAACTAAAGAAATTCAGAGACTCTCTTCTGAAGCGAAGTGCCTAGATGTTCTGTTTGCGGCAAGCAAAGATGAAAATACAAAAAATGAACTGCGAAAAACTAAATATGAACTAAATAAGCTCATTTCAAGCCAGGTTGAATATGCACTGTTTAGACAAAAGATTAACTATTTTGAGAATGGTGAGAAAGCGGGGAAGTTACTGGCACATCGGCTGAAGGTGGCTGACAGCGATCGCTTCATTGCCGCAATCAGAGGTCTTGATAACTCACTGGAGACACAACAAAAGTCTATTAACAATTCATTCCGTGGCTTCTATGAAAAACTTTACACCTCTGAACTATCCTGTGCAGATGGAGATATTGACAGCTTCCTTGATTCTCATGTTCTCTCTCGTCTGACGGCGGATGAGGTGGCAGGTTTGGAAGGGAAAGTGGAAATAGATGATGTTCAACATGCAATTTCAAGAATGTCAGTGGGTAAATCACCTGGCACGGATGGTCTCCCTAATGAATTTTATAAAGCCCTCCCTGATTCCGCACTACAGCTTCTGTGTGATGTTCTTAATGATGCATTTGAGTCTGGTTCCTTACCAGATACAATGAGACATGCATTGATTACGGTGCTGAGAAAGAAAGGCAGATCTGCTACAAGGTGCGAGAATTATCGGCCGATCAGTCTGATCAACTGCGACTGCAAAATATTGGCCAAAATCCTGGCTGTTCGCCTGAATAAGATCATTTCAACTCTGGTGCATGAGAACCAGGTAGGTTTTGTCTCTGGTAGGGCAGTGGCGGATAACATGAGACGCCTGCTATTGACAATTGAGAAGGGCCATAGTCAACCAGTTGCCAGTGCGGTCATCTCCCTAGATGCGGAAAAGGCATTTGATCGTGTTGAATGGAACTTTTTGTTCGCATGCTTGGGGAAAATGAACTTTGGACACGATTTCCAGCGTTGGGTTAAACTGTTATACAATAATACCTCTGCAAGTGTGCTGACGAATGGACTTATCTCTGATCCATTTGAGCTTCATCGTGGTACAAGGCAGGGTTGCCCTCTTTCACCTCTCTTATTTATTTTGTCTATGGAACCACTTGCAGTGAGCTTGCGGGCAGATGTAAGTCTTCTACCTGTTATTGGTAATGGTCGGGATAATTTGGTTTGGTTGTATGCTGACGATTTGCTGATTGCCCTGCAAGACCCAGCTGTTGGTATTTCGTATTTAATGCAAGATATTCAATCATTTTCCTTGGTGTCAGGATATAAGATTAATTGGAGCAAATCAGAGATCCTGCCTATCAATGGGTTATGTCAAAGACATACATGTGTTCAGTTTCAATTCAGGTGGTGTGCTGAAAAGTTGAAGTATCTTGGAATATGGATTGGAGCGGATATAGTGAAGTTGCCAGCCATTAATTTTTCTTGGATCCTTCCGATTCTTAGATCGGATTTGGTAAGGTGGAGTCTTTTGAAATTGTCGACCTGGGGCAGAATCAACTGTTTGAAAATGAACCTGGCACCTCGGATAAATTATTTGTTAAGCATGCTCCCCATTAAGATACCTGGAAACATCTTTAAAGAGATCAATAGGATTATGCAGAACTTTATTTGGAATGGGAAACCTCCGAGGCTCGCAATTTGGAAGCTTCAACTCCCATTGAAATTGGGTGGAATGAACTTGCCTAATTTCTCAGACTACCATTTGTCGTTTTCCACTCGTCATTTGTGCAGAGTTATTGACTCTGGAGATGTACAGTCTGAACATTCTGACCTCTTATCCTGGGAATGCAGTGCTGTTTCCCAATTGGACCCGAAAGCGTTGCTGACTACTCAGAAGAACAAATCAAAAAAAGTCAGCTCTCTTACTTCATTCTTGCGAGACTGCTGGTGTGAGCTCTCGAATCGTGTGAGTGCTGACCCATATTTACACCCAGATGCCTCCATATGGAATAATCCAGCCTTGAAATATCAGGGTAAACCTCTGTTTTGGGTTGAGTGGTTTGTGGCTGGCATCAAATATATTGGAGATTTGTTTGAGGGGGACAACTGGTTGACGTACGCTCAGCTTGGCCAGATGTATGACATGTCAGAATGCTCGTTTGCTGAATATAGGAAACTGAAGATTATTATTTCAGCTTGTGTTGAGATGCCACAATTGACTGGTCAGAGTCCTGCTTGGACAGCTCTATCTGTATGCTTGAGTGCCTCACACCCTGCTTCTACCATGTATGGAATTATAAAAGCTGCTCGGAAGGGTGATCCAAGATTGCCTGCAATTTGGGCGGAGGAATTGGGGGAAGATGTTAACTTCAGATGTTGGCGGAGGTGCTGTGAAAACACTCGTTTGGTAAGTTTGGATTGGTCCCTCAGAGCTTCCCAAACTAAGTTGTTGTTCAGGGCCTATTGGACGCCGGAGAAACTATTCAGGAGACGACTTTTAGACAACAATCTTTGCTGGAAGTGTAAATGTTCGAGAGGATCTCTGAGTCATTTAATTTGGTCCTGTCCCAAGACGATGCAATTCTGGGATATGGTTCGGGAGAGGTTGAGTCTGGTCTTAGATGTCACAATCCCCATGAATGCTTCATTACTGGTTTTGGGTGATGACTCTTCTCTGGAGGAAATTGACTTTGGTAAGAGAGTTTGGTTGCTTCGTGCATGCATGGTTGCTAAAAAATTCATATTGAGGTCATGGAAATCAAGTACTTCATTTAACATTGATGACTGGGTGGAGGAGCTACTTACTGTTTCAACATATGAAAAAGCCATTTACAAACTCACTGGTGACATTGAAAAATTTTGGGACATTTGGAGCTGCTTTCTTGATGCATATGGATAAACCTGATCTTTGACCTGGGGTATTATGTACTTACCCTTGAACACTCATAATCTGTATAATATCTATAGTTTGTGTGATGGTTTTTGTAATGCCCTTTTGTCTGAGGTATAGTATTTTGCATTGAAATTTTTGGTTTATGTCTTCTACTCCTACGCTCTTATTCTCTTTCTTCCTTTTCTTTTTCTTTTTCTTCTTTTCCTTTCTTCCTTCTTGTTCTATTTTTGATGGTTATATGTTTGGATTGTTTATGGCGAATTGATTACTTTGCTTTCACTTGGTTGATATGTGTGTATCTCATGGACTGCTGTTCATTTATTTATGTTTGCTTAATGTGAAAATAAAAATTTGAATTAAAAAAAAAAAAAAAAAAAAAAAGGACTGGCGTGAAGGAGCTAAGTTCCAAATTCCAAATGAACGTATACTTGAACTTCGATGTCTCTAAGTGAGTAATCGGGCCAGTAAAAATGTTTTACTTACTGCCAGCTGCCATCTCTTCACTACACCTCAGCCTCAGCCCTTTTGTCAATTGCATTTGCACTTGCAATCGGCTGGGACTCCGATCGCTGCAAAAAGTATCTGGGAGGTATCCAGGGCAGGCACACCTATGCGCCGGACAGCGGCAAACAAAACTGTAGACTTGACCACAGGGCTTTACCGCAAGGATGACCAACCTGGTCCTTGTAAAGACTGGAGGGGGGTGTCTGTACTCCTGCTATCTATATGGCAGAGTGGAAGTACAGTGTAGTCCCCAAGCACCCACAAAGGATGTCCACACACTATGTTAGTGATAACACAGTCTTTATATAAATAAGCTTCAAGTTATATACACAATCACAATAACACACTTTGTACTCTGGCAATTCTATAATGGCAAATGTATACAGTTTCTATGTGGTACCACTATTACTCTGATTCCATTAAAATGCATCAACTGTAGACAGTTCAAATAGTATACAAATCAGTTAATAATGTGAACGAAAAATAGACATAGGAGGGAAGCATGTTGGTTAAAACAATAGGCAGAATACTGGGCCCCTACCACTAGGCACAGTTCTGTGTGAGGATCCCCCACCTGGGCAAACTATAAATAAAGATATACCACAAGCCCAGTCCATATATTGTCTAACAGAGTCTTATCTCCTTCTATAAAAGTTCTACTGCCCCAAAGTACCTGAAATAGCAGAGTTCGACGTCGGGTCGTCAACAGATCCTTCTTGAGCGACCCCCTTTAAGGCAGAAGTCACGGATCATCGCGATCCCACGAAGAAAAGGTGAACAAAGGCGTTGAGGCAGCAGCTTTGGTCCTGGCGGTGCTCGTCGATGATCGGTCATGGACGTCCTGCGAAGATGAGGCATGCAAGGCACTTGCACAGTGATAGTTCATTGCCGCAAAGAGTTACTGAAGAACTTTGGCCCAACAAGGGCGTTGTGTCATCAGCCTCTTTGTGGTCTTCAGGTGGCGGGAGACCCACCGGCGGATTCTCCTTGGCGCATCAGCGGCCTTGACTTTCTCTGGTGGGACAAAGCGGTTGTCGGTGGTGAGCGAGGGATTCCTTCATTCAAAGTGTTCTTAGGCAAAGGAGCAGTGCGGCTTCGGTCGTCGACGGTGATGGACTTCAAAGTCAGGGCGCTTCACTTCGTGATTCCACAATGGTCCCCATCTCTGGTCACCAGCCTTTCGAAGACTGACTTGCAGGGTGCTTCGGCAAAGGTTAGCTGGTGCACGATGGTCCCTCGTAGCTCGGGAAGAGGTCTCCTAGTCAGGGCCTCTCTTGGATCAGTTCCTTGAAGGCACAGCAGCTTTCAGATTGGCAAAGGACAGAAGCAACAATACTTCTTCTTCTAATGGGCTTCAAGGTTAAGCATCAAGTATCAAATTCAGCTTTTAAACAATTTCCATCAGTGTGAGGTCCCCAGATATACTTTTGGTCTCTCATTCACTCTGCTGGGTCACACTCAGGCAAACAATCATTCAGAAGGGCATTCATGTAGGTAGGCAGCCAATTAGGCTCACAGTGCATTCAGGCCATTCTTCTCCCTCCAAACGCTGACAACAAAGAAATGTATATTGGACAAGTACTCAGCCATTCAGCACTCCACACTGCATTCATACCAGTTTCGGGGAGGGCCGCCTCAGTCTTTGTGTCACATACCATAACAAGAAGTGCATATTTGTCACACACTCCATTCACCCAGGTCCCACCCCAAGGGTGTACCCACAACATACAGTCACTTGGAAGGCTCCAGCTGTTACGCTCATCTGGTATCCACAGGGACGCCACCCAGCCGGGTTACTCGCTGGTATGCTTCTCAGCTTTGCCCAGATGTGGTCTGCAGGGAAGTTTCTGCCTGAAAATACAGGAGAATTGTGTTCATGACTGACCGGCCGGGGTAAGTATCCTCCCTCCACCCCCGTATGATTTCAGCCCCTCTGGGACCTCTCCTCACCTGGTGGTAGAATTAGGCGTGCTCTCCGTCCTGCCTTCTTTGCAGGGGCACGTTGTCTTTCATGGGCGTGTGCGGTCCAGTTACTTCACTGACGCCGGCCCGTTTGATATTGTTCAGGCAGGTCTTTTTGCTGTTCTTTAGTTTTGTTGCTATCCTGAATGCCTTTCTTTGTTTAGAATGTCTCTTTTTCCACCCTTAGGAAAGCAGAACTTCAGCGCGGCGAACTGGCTTGGTTGAGCCCCGCTGGTAAATGATGGCGCCTTAAGAGCACTATGATGCTGTAAGTAAGCGCTATGCGCAGCGCTGCGAAGTCTTGCCTTTGCTAACCTGCATTTTCCTTCCTTGTAGGTCGCGGTGTTCTTCAGCGCAAGTAGAATGTCCGGAATGGTGCAAGCTGTGAGGCGACCAGCCAGGTAAGCCCTTTGAGCAGTTCGTAATTTACCAATGTCTCTACTTCTTTCTTTAATGTTGCCTCTATCTTCCTCTTTTAGGTCGTACTGTCCGGGAGGCGTGCTGATTCAAGGAAGCTGTTCTCAGAAGCTGCGAGTGGTTAAAGACGAAGACTGCAGGTAAGATGCTGTTGCTAATGGTGTTCCTTTTGTCTCCTTGCAGGTCCTGCTTCTCCGAGGTTCAAGGGAATAGCTGGACACGGTGAGCGTCACGCTGCAAGCTGAAAAGTAACGTGAAGCGTGTTTTCTTGCTCGGGTGTGGTTTAAATAGCGCCAACAAAATAGTCCAGGAAAAGTAGTCCCTAGGCTACCACACCCAAAACAATAGACCGCATAGCTTGGTTCTTGGGAACCAAGCTATGTGGATGCCTCCATGTTGGCTGGCAACACAATAAGTAGTTCCCAAGCACATGTTTCTCATGGTGTATGAGCCTGGTGCCATAGGAGCCAGGAGTGGCCCCAAGAGGGTTTTGAAAAAGGATGCCTGGCTCTAGAGGCCCGAGTCCTGACTCCACCTGGCCAATGGGTTTGCCAGAGGGGGTTTTGGGCGAGGGTCGTGACACCAGCCAGTCTGGCCTGGACTTCCCCCAATACCATATATCGAACTTCCACCCAACAGCCAGTCAGGGGGAAGGGACTGAGTCAGGGCTTCCCAGGACTTTGGGAAAAACAAGGTGTCAGGCCATAGAAAGCAAGAGGCCACAGTGGCCATCTTGTCTTCTATCAGGAATCAACTGATTTCAATGGCAGTGCCTGGGTATTCAAAATGGAGGATACTCAGAGCACCTTTCAAATTTAGCATGGAGCTGCCACCAGCCCTTACCCTGCTATGTGGGCCACACACAGGTGCCCAAAAACATACGCTAGGGGTACAGTGTTGTACCCCCACCCAAGGGTGCCATAAGGGTATCCCAAGGGTCTGTACACCAAACCAAAAAGAGGAAGAGCTGCACTGCCAGGAGTCCCACATGGACTCCTGGGCAGAAAACAATACACAACATACATGAAAAAGGACTACAGAACAAGGACAGGGAGGCCCTTGTCATGACCCTTACCCCGGGCCTCACTGGCAAGTCAGCCTTCCAGTTAGGGCCAGGTCAAAGGCCTTAAAACCTCATCCAAGAGTCTCTTGGAGTCAGTCCTGGTGCCTTTGGCGCCAGGCTCATAACCATCATGAAAACCTCCATTTGAAATCTTATCTTGATCAGTACCTGGCAAATGGATTTATCCGCCCGTCTAAATCACTGGCAGCCAGTCCCTTATTCTTCGTACATAAGAAGGAAGGAGATTTGAGGACTTGCATCGACTATCGCGCATTAAACCAGATCACAGTAAAAAAACATTATCCACTGCCCCTTATCCCCGAATTATTGGATCAAGTCAAAGACAGCCAAATCTATACCAAACTGGACCTTAGGGGGGCGTACCATCTTGTTCGAGTGAAGAAAGGAGACAAACGGAAAACCGCTTTTCGTACCAAATACGGCTTGTATGAATACCAAGTAATGCCTTTTGGACTTTGCAACGCTCCCGCTGCATTCCAGTACTTTATGAATGATGTTTTGCGGGAGTTCATCGACGTTTGCGCCCTGATTTACATTGATGACATCTTAGTGTATTCTGCTACAAAAGAAGACCATGTCAGGCATGTCCGCTCCGTCCTTACTAAACTCTGCCAACATAAACTGTATGCTAAACTCGAAAAATGCTCTTTTCATGTCACCGAAGTGGAGTTCCTTGGTTTTATCCTCACACCAAAAGGTATCAGGATGGATAGGGATAAGGTAGATGCCATTCTTAACTAGCCGTCACCAACTTCATTTAAAGGAATCCAGAGTATGTTGGGCTTTGCAAACTTTCACCGCCGATTCATCCCAGGTTTTTCCCAAATAGTGCATCCAATTACATCACTATTGAGAAAAATCAATAAAAACTTCAATTGGACCAAAGAAGCAGAGAAGGCCTTTCAAGCACTTAAGAAATAATTAACTTCTGCTCCAGTACTATGGCATCCTCGCCCAGACCTCCCTTATATAGTTGAAACAGATGCCTCTAGCATGGCTATGGGAGCTGTTCTCTCGCAAAGGGACCCAGGAACTGGCCAGTTACACCCTGTGGCCTTCTGGTCACGAAAATTCTCACCTCCCGAACTCAACTATGCTATCACAGACAAAGAACTCTTGGCTATAAAATCAGCATTCAAGGCATGGCGAGACTATCACCTTGGTGCTAGACAGACATACTGTCACGGTCATATCTGATCATCAAAACCTAAAAAGAGCAAAGGCTCAATCATCCCGTCAACTGCAGTAGGCTCTTTTCTCTGCTGAATATGACTATGTGATCACTTACCAGCCAGGAGTCAGAGACGGAAAGGCAGACACCTTGTCCCGCATGGGTGTTGATGAAAAGGTATACATAACTCCAGATCCAGTAGCCATCATTCCAGAAGACAAACTCCTGGGTTTTACGACAACATTGACACAGGGTGAACTCCAAAACAAGATCCAACTCTTAATGGATCCCACTCTCTCACAAGAGTGGTGTACTCAAGGAGAACATTACACCATTAAAGACCAGTTACCATATTTTAGGAACTGTCTATACCTGCCAAGTAAAGATTTACAAGAGCAGGTTATTTCGGGTTATCACGACTCCCTGATTGAAGGTCATCCTGGAATTGCCAAAACTCTAGCTCAAGTAAAATGAAACTATTGGTGGCCCACATGGCGTAAAGACATCATCCAATTTATCCAATCTTGCGGTGTGTGTGCACCAAACAAGTCCAAAAAGCAGAAACCAGCTGTTCTTCTTCAACCATTGGAAATTCCTCCCGCACGATGGCACACACTGTCCCTTGATTTCATTATAGATCTACCTCCCAGTCAAGGATTCAACACCATTTTAGTAATTGTAGACTTGTTCTTTAAAATGGCACACTTTAGTCCTTTTAAGGGTCTTCCAAATGCATCCAGTTTAGCAAAAGTATTCCTGGAGGAAATCTTACGGCTACATGGCTTTCCATCGGTCTTGATCTCAGATCGAGGCAGTCAGTTTGTATTCAACTTCTGGAGGAAATGCTGTTCAATGGCCCAAATTGACATTCGACTATCCACAAGTCACCATCCTCAGATGGCCAAACAGAAAGAACCAACCAAACCCTTGAGCAATACTTAGGTTGCATGTTACATCAAGGGGAAAGAAATTGGAAGGACTTGTTATGGATAGCTGAATATGCCTATAATAATTCATTACACACCAGCACTGGTAAACCCCTTTCTACACTATATATGGTAGACATCCACGTACTTTAGTATTGGATCTCCCAAACCCTTTGGAAATGCCAGCGGTTAAAACCCTACATACGACTATTTCCCAGGCCTTCAAAGAAGCAGCAGAACATTTACTCCAAGCCAAGAACAGGCAAAAGAAATTTGCTGACCAAAATCGTAGTAAAGCCCCCGACTATCAAATTGGAGACAAGGTCTGGTTAGCATCAAAATATGTGCCCATAAAAGGGACTCGGACCTTTCGTCCCCGACATCTGGGACCTTATTCTATTGAATCCATAATAAATCCAGTGACAGTTAAATTAGTCCTACCACCCACTATGCAGATTCATCCTGTGTTTCACGTATCACTCCTGAAACCGGTACAACCTGGTACTCGGGTTACAACACCACCAAAACCAGTATTAGTTGACAGAGAATCAGAGTTTGAAGTAAAGGATATCCTAGATTCAAAATACACCAGATCCAAACTATACTACTTAGTTGATTGGAAGGGATACGGCCCTCAAGACAGATCATGGGAATCTAGTGAATACATCCATGCACCTCGCTTAATTAAAAGGTTCCATGAGAATTACCCAGCCAAACCAAGTCCAGGCAGAAGTGCCACCGTGAGAGGGGCCTTGGGGGGCTGTGCTGTCATGACCCTTACCCCTGGCCCTTACTGGCAAGTCATCCTTCCAGTTAGGGCCAGGTCAAAGGCCCTAAAGCCTCATCAAGACTCTCTTGGAGTCAGTCCTGGCGCCTTTGGCGCCAGGCTCATAACCATAATGAAGACCAACATTAGAATGGAACTATTTATTTGGTACTATTTAACTTGGGGGGTTCAGCCAACATGGAGGCACACACATAGCTCAGTTACAAGGAACTGAGCTATGCGGTCTAGTCTTTTGGGTGTGGCAGGCCTGGGACTACTTTACCTGGTCTACTTTGGGTGTGGCAGGCCTGGGACTATTTTACCTGGACTACTTTACTTGAGACTATTTAAACCGCACCCAAACAGCAGAATATGCTTTGCGTTATGCTGCTGTGGGCAGCGTAATGCTCACCGTGTCCAGTTCTTTGATGCCAGCTTACCTGAAACCAAGGACCTGCACAGAGAGAAAGAACACTACAAAACTTACCTGGAACAGTATCCTGTCTTCAATCCATCGCCGACTTCAGTTCCACTCACCTGAAGGTACGAACTCCATTATCCGGCACCGCATGCATCCTGGAATACCATAACCTGGAAAGAGGAGAAAGAAAGACAGCATTAGTAAGCGTTGACTCACGTTTCCTCCCGATCGAAGAAAGCCACACAATTCTTACCTGGGTAGTCATCTCCTGGTCAGTATCATCGCTGGAACATTACGGCGCTCGGCGAGGAACATCGCAACCTGCAAGGAGAGAAAAGACACAGGTTAGCAATATGAAAGGCGAAACAGCGCTGCGCATTGCGCATTACTCACTGGACAGCATCGTGCACACCGCGCTTTCGCCTACTGGACCCTGCTCTTCTTCAAACTGCATGACAACACCAACATACCTTTCCATACCTAAAAGGAAAGAAGCAAGACATTATTATTCGAACTAAGAGGAACATAAGAACTGCATATAAAGACTGTAAAGCAGCAAACCTACGGAGTCGCAACAGGCCTGGATTCCCACAGGGGGGCTTGCACCAGTGAAGTAACTTGGTCGCTGCTCGCCCCCCACATCTACGCGCCCCTGCCACGAGGACCAGGACGGAGAATCCACCTTTTACAATATTAAGGTGAGCAGAAGGCCCAAGGGGGAGGAGGGAGTTGAGGCCAAGGGAGGTGGGAAAACATAAAGGCAATCTGGTATTGAATCCAGCTTCCTATATTGAAGACCCATCTTTAACCGGAGGCCTTACCAAGGGACCGGGAGAGGGTTCGAGAGTGCAAATCATCCAACCAGGGCTGGGTGGTGTCCCCGTGGATACCAGGTGAGCGTAACAGCCCTGTCCCTTCAATGCATTTCCAGCATCACAGTGCTTTATCACCCTCCTCTTCCTCTTTCATCACTGAGGGGGTGGGGTTGTGTCCGGGCACACAGGTTTGCCGTTCCCAGCAGCATCAACTGCAGGCTTGACCACAGGGCTTCGTGCTAGGTTTGCGCAGTGGCATGAGAAACTTCACGCAGCTCGTTTTGCGCATCACGAGACTGCGCGAGAAACTTAATTTGTCTCTTTTCAATATGCAGGGGTGGCGGGACAGCAGATTTTGGAAAAACTGATTTAAAACTTTCATATTTCGCTTTCGCAGCAGGTGGAATGGAATTTTGCAATTTCACCTAGCCCTAATGGTTTTTATTATAATTATTATAGTGACCAACCATGGGTGCAGAATGAATATTCCATGAGTCAGGTCATGATATGCAAGGAGTACACCAAGCAGATGCAACATAGGACAGAGGCACAGACTTCAGATGGCAGTACTGACTCAGTGGGCCAGTAACTTCCACCTCATATTATGTATAGCCTCACACACCAGGTAGTTATCACATGATAATTTCAGCCCTACATTCCCACGCTCTTCTAGGAAATGCCATGTCTTTCATATGCGGGTACTGCAATCTTATGCAAGATTTACTTCACAAGCCAAATATATTGTTATTGTAAGGTTCACAGCCACAAATTCTAGTGCTGCCATCATACATCATGTGTGGTCTCTAATCATCCAGTACTGCCGTTCTATTCATGTCAATGCTTCATATGCCTATTATAGATACTGGCCCTCATTACGACCCTGGCAGAAAGTAACTGACCTGACCGCCATAGCGTAAATAGCGTTTCCGCCATTGCACGATGGAGTAAAGTGCGGCTAATTCTGACCCATCCGGCACGAGCATTACGCCATGGCGGAAATGTCCCCAAAACGCCGCTCACCGCCGTCGTACGGCGCCCTAGGTGCAATTTCGCCACCCATCATAGCGGTCACCGTAATGAGCGGTAATCGCAAAATACGGTGACCGTAAATATACGGAAACGGAAGTAAAAACATGGGGCCGGAACGGGAAACAGCACGCCGTACACCTATAAAATCAGAATCCCAACACAACCATTAAAAATCCGACCCTGAGACACATCCCAACCCGTTAGCCACCCTAGTTAAAACAATCAAAATGGGAAAAGTTGCTAAAAAAGCGTGCGACCGCAAGCGGCAGGTCCACTTCTCCCATGAGGAACTCACCGTGCTCACAGAGACCCTCCAGGAGAATGCTGCCGTCGTCTTCTCGACGCAAATGACCAGGACGGCACTTGCAAACAAGAAGGCCATATGGGCCCTGGTGGCACAGCGGGTAAGTGCGGTGGGGACCGCACCCCGCAACCCACAGCAATGCAGAAAGCGATGGGACGACTTGCGGATACGCGTACGGAGCATACTATCAGCCAACCGTAACATTGCCACAGCTACCGGGGGAGGATCGGAATCACCCATCAAGTTGACCCCCTGGGAAGAAATCTGTGCCTCAACCATTGGAATGGAGAGTATAGAGGGAGTCGGAGGGATGGAGAAAGGAGTGCAGACATCCGAAGAATCAGGTAGGTGGGCCAAATAAAACAATGCTAAATCCACAATGTCCAATCATGTGAAGTACCATGTGTCCACATAGTGCAACAGAAACACATGTCCAGGAGAACGTCCACATACATTGGCCTGATAGCGCACTTTAAAAGTCACATTAAATACATAAATAATTAAAAATTCTAAAAACACCCTCTACACGTGCAGCATGCACACCCTAACTGCAGGCTGCAAAACAACTGCATCCTCAATCCACACAAAAATGAAACCACCTCCAAGGCCCTGACCCAAATCACCCTCAGGTACCACCCCAATGCATGTGATACATTGCCATTCCAATTTCCACAGACCCATAAATAACGCTCGCCCTCCTTTACTCCACCACAGGGTCCGATTCAAACGACGAGCTTCAGGACACCCATACCAGCACACCTGCAAAGAGGGCCAAGACCAACGGCCAAAGACCCTCCACCTCAGCTGCACGGATCAAGACACGGCAGCAGCACAAATCAAGTGGCAGCACACAGGAGGGGACTTCAACAGGCACCCCAGCAGCCAGCATGCCTACAACAGCAGCACCACAGGTCCCCCCAATGGATGCCACAGAAGGCACTGCTTCTGGTGGCAGCAGCACCATAGGTGACACTGCATTAATGCCAGCATGCTTCGACACAGAAAACGGTGCTGTCGATGTAGGACCCATCCATGACCTGTCTCAATCCCCCTGTTTGTTTCATCCCGTACACCATGAGGATACCACGCAGGGGCACCCACAAGACGACGACTGGCCATCCCCCACAAGCCCTGTGGCAAGGCAACATGAGGTGATCAGCCCCTCTGTGACACCACCGCAAATGGGCATGGCCCAGCAGAGGCAACAGTCCCTCGACCAGGTGATCGTGCAACAGCAGCAACTGGCCACGCTCCTCAAGGAGCATGCTGATGAATGTGGCGGTTCTAAGGCAGCCATAGAAACATCTACTGAGACACTTAGGGCACAAATGGAGCGAAGTACAGAGACACTAAGGGTACAAATGGAGAGAAGTACAGAGACACTAAGGGTACAAATGGAGAGAAGTACAGAGACACTAAGGGTACAAATGGAGAGAAGCACCGAGAGCCTGAGGGGGGAACTGCATGCGACGTCCAAAGACGTATGTGGTGAACTTGCCGCTGTGCGCCGTGTGCTCACTGAGCTCTCACAAACCCTTAGGGACATGCATGGACGTGAGCAGGCAGAGACATCATCCGTTGCAAGTTCCGTCCAGGGCAGCCCCCAACGTAGATCTGGGAGGAACCTGCGCTCCACAGGCAGGGGTGCCCCTGATACCCGGAGAGGGGGCTTGCAATAGCGTCTGCCCACTGACAATGAGCATCTTTGGACACTGGTGTTCGGGGGGGAGGTAGGAGGGTGGAGGGGGGGTGTTGGGCTTTCTTGGGTGGCGGGTCGATGGGGTGTGTAATATAATTTCACATATGCTATAAACATTTCATAATCATCCAATGAGATGTGTGGACATTGATCTTTGTGTACGAGGCCTTTATAGGCGTACAGTCAACATTGTGCATGTTCCAGACACACACAGTGCCACAAGTCCCGTGTCCATGTATCAGCCACCAGGCGTGAGTGCTAGAAGCATGAATCTATGATATTCTGACGAATTTCACGGGCCTCCTGTGCCTCGCGGACTCCTTGAGGTGCTGCCACATCCCCACCCTCATCATGACCATCTTCAGGTGCTTGCAGTTCTGCGTCAGGGGGCATGGGCACATTTCTACGTACGCACATGTTGTGTAGCATGACACATGCCATGACCATCTTTGCAATCTTCTCATGGCGGTACAGGAGTGCCCCGCCAGACCTGCTGAGGCAGCGGAAACGAGCCTTCAGTAGGCCGAATGCCTGTTCTATGACTACACGGGTACGTGAGTGGGCATGGTTGTAGTCCTCCTCATGCTGGTTCTGTGGGTTCCGGAGTGGTGTAAGGAGCCATCTCTTCAGTGGATACCCGGCATCACCTGTATGTGGACAATAAAGGATGTTTGTGGAATGACATTGCTACGTACGCATCCCCCCCCTTCCTGCCAGGTCATTGCCGCATCACATACCCCACATTATCATGCATGAAATGAGACTCACCGAGTAGCCAGGATCTGTTCCCTGCGTGTCGCTCCATGTAGTGTGGTATTGTAGAGTTCCTCAAGACCATAGAATCATGGGTTGATCCAGGAAATCGGGCACAACAATGTGTAAAGATCCTGTTGGAGTCACACACCATTTGTACATTAAGAGAATGATATTGTTTCCGGTTGCGGTACTAGACCTCCATGGCATGTGGGACAACCAATTCCACATGGGTGCAGTCGATGGCACCAATGGAACCCGGTATGCCGGCAAGTGCATGGAATCCCACTTTTGTGTTTGTAATCTCCTGCTCCGAGCGTGGTAAAGAGATGTAGTCGTCTGCGTGCTTTAGGAGGGCATCGAGCACTTGCAATAGTGTCCGTGACAACAGTGACTGTGAAATGCCATGCAACTGTCCGACTGTGTGCTGGTAGGTGCCTGTGGCCAGGAAGTGGAGTACAGACACCACCTTCAGTAGGGGTGGGATGGCGGTTGGGCTATCTATCATGCTGACAAGGTCAGCGTGTGTCATGTTCACAATGGCGGTTATGGTGTCCCGGTCCAAACGGTAGAGGGTGTGGATCTGCTCAGCAGTGAGGTTGAACGGATGAGCTCGGAGGCGTGGGATTGCGGGCTGCCTGCGTGGTGGTAGTGGCTGTGCTGGTGGGCCTTGCTGGCCCTGCCTTGCCCTCCTCCTCCTCCTGCGTCTCCTCTGTGCGGCCGGTTGTTGTAGTAGTTGGTGTTCGTCTTCTTCTTGAAGTTGGAATACTTGCAGTGCTATCAGGTCCCCCAGGGCCAACATCGCTAGTCCTGCCGGTAGCATTTTGGAGTGGGTGTGGTTGTGAGAGGGGGTTGGGTGTGCAATTTATGTGTTTTCAGGCTGTATAGCCTCCACCTGTGGTGATTCATTCCACCTGTGCCAGCTGCAATCCCCTTTGGGCGAGCACGTCCCGCACACAACGCTGCAATGTGACGCATGGCATCTTGCTATTACAATCATGTATTTAATCCCGATGGCAGTGAAATATTGGTTTATATGTTCATTCTGCTATGGTCCCATTGTTTCACATACTATCTTTGCAGTCGCGAACAAACTTGTGAAGAGTCAGTGGAATGTAGTACTCGATCAACGGTGGACCCTCATGCAGCACTGTACCGAGGTTCACCGACGGGCGGGGCGTCCCATTTGTGAGTGAAGCCAGTTGCCATTTTCACACACTGCCGCACTACATGGATGAATTTGTGATTTCAAGCGGTCACAGATGCCTTTTCGACGTGATGTTGCAAATGAGGAATTCGAAGGACAGCGCTTTCGGTTTTCAGCTAGCGGCGAGGAGACGCCCACAGGTCTGACTGCAAATATAACGTTCTATTGTTTAATGTCCTTGGGACAGGGGCCATGGCGAGAATGCAATGATTGATATGAATAGTATGGGATGCGCAATAGCGTAGTGGACGATAAGGCAGGACGTTCCCAAATACATGTTACTTCACAACACTAGAATTCCAGGCTGGAGCACAGTGGATTTTGCAGACTGCATTACGCACAGACTCAATGGAAATTTCAAATGTTATGTGAGTAAAAAAATCAGGCGTTTTTATACCGGGATGAGGGAATGATGTATGGATGCATGGACAGATGATATGATTGAGAGTTTGCCATGTACATGGCTTTTTGGAATCTATCCCCTTCCCCTGCGCTATGTGATGCAGAGCTGCCATAGTGGGACCATCGTCTATCTGCCCTTGTTGAACCCTCCCTGTCTCGACGCGCCTTCAAACACTTGTGTCTATGCACGTTACTAATCCCATCTAATGGATTTTGTTTTAACAGACGCATGCACACAAACACTCGTTTGTAATAGTGTTTTCACCTCGATTTATATAGTTATGATTCGCAAGTGATTTTTGGGTGGAAATAATCCTTTTGAGTGGGCTAGCATGCATATGGCTGTAGATTTAGTGTGATCATTGAAGTGAGTAATACAAATGAAGTTCTGATGCCCATACTATTCTTTTTCATTTCATTTGGGTGACAGGTATCTCCTCCCCTTTTGCCGCTGCCATCTGTATGCCACTCCTGCAGATGGCTTTCACTCCCGACACCTGCTGCTTCGAGTTAATCAGTGGAGCACCATTACGATCTTATGGGACGATCACCAATGGGCCACATGCCCTTACGCAGTACTAGTGGCTAGGAGCAACATATCAACCTTTCAGCTTTACTAGTGCCTACCTAATGGGACGGCCCTGCGGTTCTAGGCGCTTCCATGTTGCCTTTTTGAACGTGAATGTAGCCCCTGTGTACCATGAAGGAACAGGGCGTCACACAAGAAGAAGCTGGTCATTTATTGCGGATGCAGCCCACAGTAATGAAAAATATTTTGGAGTTTATGACCTAATAGCTGTATGGGCTTGGTGAATTTGATGTGCATTAAAATTTTATTCTGATATTAACCGTGTAGTGTTATTCTTTGCAAGTAATGTAGCATATTCCTATTTGTGGAGCGATGTATTGTGAGAAGATCTGCATTGGGTTCCGGCTTCTGAGTATAGTTGCGTGGTACTGTACTGGCCGCGTTTGCCTACGAAGCCCAGTAAGGTCAGGGATAGGGGCTGCCATTATGACTGTTTTAATGATGTCATGCTCAGGGGCGGGGGATTAGCTTTTGTGTAACAGATGCCGGTCAGCCAGGTGGATTGGTGGAATGATGTGATTATCAGAAAATGGCTGGTCACAGGTGCCTGTGTTTGCGTGCGTTTCTTGGAGGGAGACTGAGGTCATGTCCATTGGAATAGCTTCTGTATTTGTGCCATCTGTGCCCTGCAGCTCCCTTTGGCCCCTCTTGAGATGAGCCTGGCTGCTCAGTCACTCTGCCAACTTGTGTGGTACATGCTTATGCTGATGGTTGGTTTGTTTACTGGCAAGAGTACAGGGCTGGTGCAGTCTCCCTCAGGATACTGCTTTGAATGTTGCCTTACACTGGTGTCAAGCGATGGGGGCCTGTTGTTGTTTTGTCTCATATTTCAGTTCATATTGCTGTACTTGAACCTTCACATGCCTGTGCTGCATCAGTACGGCAATGGTGACATGCCAAATATGGATGGCCACTCACAAGGCACTTGGAGCCCCTACATTCATTTGTTCGTTGGCATGCATGGGTGACTTGTACATTTCACTGGTTGCATTGTGTAACTTCATTGCACCTACGAGGAGTTGTGCAATGTGGGCAGGGAGTGGTGTACAGGCACTCCGTAGGGCCATTTACGGTTGGTTCACGATGCCGTAATTCTCACCATGGCGGAATGGTACTTTCCGCCATGCTTGATGGCGTTAAGTAAATGTCCGCTAGGGTCAGAATTCGCGTACCGTTGCGCCATGGTGGTAATTACGGTTTTGCATGGCGCGCGTGCGCGTACTTGGTGCAGTTAGCGTTGGCGTTCACTACGGTGTCGCTAATGGCATCGTACTTTACGGTGACGGGTCATAATCGCACCGAGCGGTATTCGATGGCGGTATTACATTTCCGCCATCGTTTTTCGATTTCCGCCAGGGTCGTAATGAGGGCCACTGTATTTCAGGTGCAGCCTCACATGTCCAGGTGTGGCTGACATGTGCCACATACAGTCTACAAAGCCCAGATAAGGCCATAATATGTTAGCAAAATAATCACAAACTAGGAATAATTACCACATGTAGCATACTGCATCATAAGCCATGGTGATGACACTGTGTCAAGCACAGCCGAGGATATCCAGGCACTGCCATCCTATGATAGATAATGCCAGTGAATGCCTCCAATTCCTGGTATGGCCACCTTATGTAGGATACAGGATTTCATGCCCAGGTCTTACCATCGTATGACAGGTGCAGCCCCAAATCCCCAAGTACTGAAGTATTCTGCAGTAAATGCCACACATTCCAAGTATAGTTCCTATTCTGTATGTCAGATGTATCTACACATGTCCATTTACTGCCATCATGATCCAAGTACTGCACAGCATGCTCTAGGTCTGCCATCTAATGTCAGTTAACATCTCAAATGCCCAGAATAGCTACTATATGTAAGGCAGAGCCTCACAATTCCAACTCCTGGTATCATGTTCTAAGTGCATTTTCAAATGCTGCAGTTATACCATGCAATGCCATTTAAAGCCTCATGTGCCTCCTATGGTCTTCTTCTATAAGGCATGACCTTATAGAAGAATGGTTAGTTATGGTTAGTTATACTTTGCTCAGTGCGTTGGAATCTGTGTTATAGTTGCCAGTGATGAGGACGAGTATTTGGGTATCGCCGCGTAGTTGGTATACGTGATCCCGAGTGTGTCTAAGAGGACAAAAAGTGGCTTGGTGAAAACATTGTACAAGGTTGGTGAGACGCAGGATCCTTGAGGTACTCCACACGTTACTGGGGCTGGTGGGGCTGCCACTGTGGTTGAGAATACTCTCATGGGGTGGTTGGATAATAAGGATTCAATCAATTTTGTGGCATTGGCTGAGAAGTGAGCTGTTATGGCGAGGTGATGGCAGAGTATATAGTGAAGGTCAAAGGCTGCTGAAAGGTCAAGTAGGAGGAGGATGGCCAAATTGCCCTTGTCTTTGATCTCATTCATTTGGATTTTGAGGTCCAAGAGGGCGGTTTCCGTTCCGTGACCAGGGCTGAAGCCTTATTGACAGAGGCCGGGAAGGTTATGGGTTTCCAAATATTTTAGAATTTGCACATAGGCCACTCTGTCGAGTATTTTCAGGAGGAAGGGAACCATGGTGATGGGGCAGTAGTTGGCGAGGACATTGGGGTCTAGTGTCATTTTTTTGAGAAATGGGAGTACCGAAGCTTCTTTAAGATTTTTGTGGTACATTACAAGATGAGAAGGGTTGTTGGTTAAGGATGTGATGAAGGGGGCAAGCTCTTCAGCGCAGTCTTTGATCGTAGAGGCTGGACAGATGCCTCCAGGACATCTGGACGGTTTCAGGTCATTGATATTTTTAATGGTTCCGGTGATGGTTACCAGGGTGAATCTGGGTGCAGGTCTAGAAAGTGTAGGTTGCTGGTTAAAGGTCTGGACAGCTGGGGCGAGTTTGGATTTTTGGATATTGATTTTGCTTTGGAGCTGGGCAATTTTACTGAGGAGTGCATTTGTGATGTTTGTGCACCAAGGAAGCTCTTTGTTGCAGTGGTCGGTGAGGGGCTGGTGATTCGAGTTCATGTAGAATGGTGAAGAGCTCTCTCATGCCCGAGTTTGATTTTCCGATTCTTTGTTGTTTGAGTTGCCTTTTGATAGTAGGGTGGCTTGTTTGTAGTCTGCGGCCAGGGTTTTGAATTGCAACTTGTTCTCATGTTCCCAATGCTTCTAATGATGTAATATAGTTTCTGTGTATGAGGTAAAACACATCCATCCTGCAATGGCATATCAAGTACAGCCTCAAATGCCCAAGTAATGCCATCTTATGACAGTTAATGAGTCATATTCCTGGTAAAATTACAACGTTTAGGGTACAGCCTTACATATTGTTGTGCTGCCATCATAACCTTGGTGCAGCCTCAAATGCCCCAAGAATGTCACCTAAATGATGCTAATGTTGCACATGCTTTGAATAGTGATCATTCGAAAAGTACAGTCTCACATGTCCAGTTGCTGCTATCACTTTAAGCCTTGTCCAGCCACGTCCAACTTCCACACACACTCAGTTATGTCCCAGACACTCAATGCCACAGATTCAATGCACAAGTTTGCTGCTGCATCATGTCAGCTGAGCCTGTCATTGCCTCAGCAGAATTTAAACCGCTGTGTGCCTCACTTTAAACTAGACTCAACGCCTTTTCCCTGTCTGGATGACTGTGACTCACTGCATCCAAACCTGATGATTTGAACTGCTCGCACAGTGCCAAGAAGCCTACTTTGCCATGAACAGCTAGAAGGTATTATTGACTGCTTACAGCCCCGCTGGTCCATCTTTGGGACCTAGAGACTGGTTTGGTCACCCTGAATACCCTTTGTCGCACAAGAACATATCCTTTTACAAACATTGTGCTTATTGATTTCCTTTCACCCCTGTTTCATTACCTAAAGTGCTGCATCGTTCTATTATTTGCATATTTCCGTGTTCTTTCCACAGAGGTGGGTATTTGTAGCATACTCTTTTAGTTATTTTTGGATGTGATGTGTTTCATTAAAATATATATATGTGTATAGAACCTGGACTGTACATGCCTTTATTTTGGACTGTTGTACTTTTCTGTTTTGGTTTCTACTGTTTCACATTCACACCCCTCCTAAGAGTATAGCCTGCCCTCAGGCCACATTACCACAAAATATGAAGGAGGTATATCTCTTAACTGTGCTTATTTCACCTTTATGATTGGTATCACTCTTGTTTTGAGGAGAAGTGCGAGGGCTGAGTAGGCGGATTTCCCACTACTCACCCTTGTACTCATATGGGGCAGAAGTCATTTCGTCACACTAGGCTCTTTCTTTTATCTACTAATCCAGTAAACCTACTACACCTCATTGCAAAACAGCCATTTGAAGTTGCTTTAGTTGGTCAAACTTAGGGTAGGTTTTTGTATTGACTGACTCTTGTGGTTCCTGAATAAATATGGGCAGCCATTTGCCAGAAGTTGCTCAAATACTTAGCCACCCCAAACAGAGGAAGACACCTTCTTGCCTGTGAATTGGAGTTTATGTCCTTTCTGAGCACAGCTGCTCCTGTCAAGGTGTATCCATGCGCTGTCAAGCTCATCTGGAATTCCAAAGAAAAAGTCAACGGAAAGGTCAATATTTTGCAGAAAATTTTTAGGAACTGTTACATCTTATTTATATGAGGTTTCCATTTTATGCAACATGCAGAGCATTTTTTAGAGGAAGTGTCTCGCGTTTTGCAGAGCCACAGAACCTAGCATCTTCTTTGAGCATGGAAACTTAGTGATAACAACTTTCCCTGCTTCAGCATATCCTCCCGGTGTACTTACTGATGACCTTGCCGAATATCGAGTTCTAGAACTTTCTTTATCGCCAAAGCATTCCAGCCATGCGCTCATTTAATTTCCTGTGCTTAAAGTATTCATATGCTTTGGGAGATTGCAAAATGGAGTGTGTCAGGGTGAGAAAAAGTACATATGGGATAGATGATTTCTAATTTGATTAATTTCATTCTACTTAATGGTTTAAAGCAGGTATCACACGAGCAGAGCACCACGTAGTCATTAGCGAAGGCTAATTTGTGTTAAATTGACTCGTATTGTAATGCCTAACACGTCTCCCCATCATCTTTCCCCCGCATTTTCCTCCATTTAACCCTGGGTGAAGTATTCCTTCACATGTCTGTCATCGCCATGGAAACGGACTGACAGCCGATGTAGCAAGTGCTGAATGCATGGTTTGACTGTCTTATTCTATCCAGGAAATGTATTCAGCCATGAGCGCCTTCTTACCCCCGCCCAAACAGTTCAGGCGCCCGGGCATCACTTCTGCAAATATCAATATGAACTCTAGAACGAAATGTCATGTTATTCATGATGGCCCAGCTTCTTGACCCCCCCCCTCTTGACCTAAGCTTCGTTGTTTATGTTTCTCTCATCATGGAAAGTGGCAACTACAATGGGTTTCACCTTCGGCTTTAACTCTGCACCAAGCTGCCACGTATTGTGCTCAGGAAAATTCAGAGGCTTAGGGCCTCATTACGACCCAGGCGGTAACGGGTTAACGGCGTCGTAAAAGGTGTTGGCGCTGTTAAACCCTTACTGCCTAATTACGAGGTCCCTTTGCATGTCCCGATTCTAACGGTTGGTTGTACCAGGCGTTAAGGAAGGAACCTGCAAAGGGACTTTCGAGGTAATTACGGTACCGCAATTTGCGGTACCGTAATTACCACCTTCCCCATTCCCCATTGAGCCCTATGGGAGCAAAAATGGGAATGGGGAAGGGCCATTGGCGAATGGGGAATTACCGCCCCACCAACCTTGGAATGGGGCGGTAATTCCGCCATTCACCATGGCGGAGTTCGTAAAATACCGGCGGCAACCATGGCTCTACTAGCGCCATGGTTACCACCTGGGTCGTAATGAGGCCCCTAGTGTCTCTAAAAAGTAAATTGTGTAAATGCACTTTAAATTAGTAAAGGACAATATTCTATAGTGGTAATATCCCATTATCCATGCAATTCGTTTGTACTAATTTATTTGCTATTGGTTTTACATAAACCATACACAAATTAACATTTTAAAAACTAGTTAGATCAGCATGCCAAGAAATCCTATTAAATAAAGTTCTAATTTTCAACATGTATCATTGCTATGTGCTCTATCAAAGAAATTCATAATTTCATCAAATGCTAATTTTTTAAGTCCAGTGACTTCAACGCAACTGCCCTCTACATAATATGCTAGAACAGTGCATTTCCTTTATAGGCCTATGCCTAAGTTATCAAGAATGACCCCCATCAGCCCTTGGTATTTTAGTCAACGGTAAAGGATCATAGGAGTGGGAGTTCTGGAATTCAATTGGTGGAATAAAGAAAATAATTTGGAAGTACAAACACAACCACAATATTGTTGTGGGCAGAATCCCATTCTTTGAATTACTCGCTTAGCTTATATAACCTCAGCTATAGTACTTAGCTTGGCATAGTATAGTTTAAGCATGCTTCTTTTATATCTGTGAGGTTTCAACACAAATGAGAGTAATGGTCCAATTACTTACTGGTAATCTTCATTACGGGTGTGAGGATAGTTCAGGGGCAATGTGTTTGTCTTGGAAGCAAAGCAATGCAGAACAACGCAGGTTTGAATTCCGGTATTGCGCTTTGAGACTGGTCTGCGGTATTAAGTGTGTAATAAAATAATACATTAATAATTACTCTGAGTCTGTATCTTTCTCCTCACATTACTTAGTTATTTGAGGCACAGTCACCCGTGACAAACCTTCCAAACTACCATAGGCAACATAGTTCTTCCTCCATGTTAAGTTAAAATCTGCTTTGGTTCTTTCCTCTTATCCCTCTACAAGTTCACTCCCACCCATACCATCAGCCTAGTTTTCACAAGCTATCCTATTATAGTCAGGTGAGGGGGATCAGGACTGTGAGGAGACCCGGTCTTGGAGTAATAAAGATTAACAGTAAATAATTGGGCCATTACCCCTTCGTCCGGCTTCCTCATCAAAGTCCTTACTAAATTGAGGGAATAACAAGGCACTAGGCATGCATGTAGGCAACCTCCCCAGAATGACGAACAGACATAGCTAGTGTGTCACCCAGTGAATTTTTATTGCACAACTGTAACGCAAAACTGAAGCTAACATTGCTGAACCAGCATTTGAGCCCGGGGTCAGACCCACCAACAGTTGGTAAAGTTTCATGAGAGTTGTTTGAGCTCACCCATATCACCGTTCTGTAAATCTCCTCAATTGAAGCACCCCCAAGTTCAGCCCCGGAGGGCACCACCTCCTTGAATCTCACATGACTTATACAGGTGCTCTAATTCCTGTATAAGCCATGGTGATGGGCAATTTTGTCCATTACATAAGTGTGCCTGGAGAAGGTTTATACCCTGCTTAGAAGTACCATAAGTTGCAAAGAGTGCATCCACCTGTCGAAAAGATGGTGTGCATGCCCGATACACTGAAAGCGCTCTTGCTAAATCTGCAGAGTCTGGCCCCACACTCCCTTGATCATCATGCAGGATCTGGAGGATCAGGTCCTGGGAAGTATGAAATAGGGATGTAAATTTGGGATGGAATTTTGACTGGGAAAGTAGAATCGCCCTACCTGCAAAAAAGAACAAATAAGGCTCCTGACACAGGAGCGCAACTAGTTCTGCTATCCTCCTTTCATAGGTGATAGGTACTAAAAATAGACCCTTATCAGAAAGAAACGTAAGATGGTAAACCTCCAGGGACTCAAATGGGGTACACAGTGCCTGGAGAACTAGTGATAAGTCCTGAGGAGCGACTACAGATCTAACCTTCATCTGTGCCTTCTCAAAACTGTGAAAAGCTTTACTACCAAGGTCACCATGTACTGCTTGCTTTTCCAGTTGAAGCAGGCTGCCTCAATAGTGGCCCCTTGACATCTGGGAGATGAAATGGAGATTTAGCAGAAACACAACCCCTAGAAAATCAATTACCTGAAAGGGGCTGGCCTCTGAAGGAGATAACCGATTCTTCGTACACCAGAACAAAAAAGATTGCCACTGACGTTGGTAAGCCTTTCTAGTTGCTGGCTTCATTGCCTCCTGTATACATAGGGCGGCCCCCTTTGGAGCAGCCCAGTTATTATAACTTAAACTTCTCAATGTCCAGACTGCTGAGTGGATGTTTAACAAGGCACGCAGTGGGAGGTTCAGTTGTGATGGGGGAGGAGATTGAAATGGAAGAAATCACCGGGCTCGTTTTGCTAATTGTAACTGCAAGGGGAACCATGACCGACAAGAGCAGTAGATAATCCCTGCCAAGATTGTCAATCTATCCTGTCTGATTTTGTTCAGGACTTGCAAAATCAAAGGAAACAGGGGAAGGACATAAGGCCGACCTTGAGGTTAAGGGAAGGAGAATGCATCCACCCACCATGTTTGAGGGGACTGGACCACAGATTTGAACGTCGGAAGCTAGTGGACTTGGTCTGATGCAGACAGATCTATGGTGGGTGCCCCAAACCGTAGACATAAGAGACAAAACATCTGTGGGCTGAGGAACTATTGAACCAAGGATGGGAATTGTCTGCTCAAAATATCTGAATGCATATTGCTGTTCCCTTGAAGATATGCTGCTATCAGAGCTTGTAGGTTCTCCTCTAACCACTGGAATATCTGCTGAGCTACCCAGCCCAGGCAATGGCACTAAGTACACCTCTGGTGATTCAGATATGAATTTGTGACCTGGTTGTCTGGAAGGACCTTTGCTCTCCTCCCCTTTGGTGACACGGCAAAGTGGACTGCCGAAAGTTGCCTTCAGTTGGAAGAATTTACTGATTTCCCCCTGCTTCAGTGAGGCTGTACTAGCTGGGAGTTTAGAGTGGTACCCTAACC
Source organism: Ambystoma mexicanum (assembly GCF_040938575.1). Classification (NCBI taxonomy): domain Eukaryota; kingdom Metazoa; phylum Chordata; class Amphibia; order Caudata; family Ambystomatidae; genus Ambystoma; species Ambystoma mexicanum. Next base: position 971,134,393 of record NC_090929.1, on the reverse strand, counting down.
AAAGCGACTGGCATCTGCCATCAGGATGCATGATATTGGTGAGCAAGGGGAGCACCCTTGAAAAGATGCTTCTGTTTCAAACACCAAACCATCTCCTCCCTGATAGGTGTTGACCAAGGAATCGGTAGGTCGAATTGGAAAGAGGCTGGAGCCCAATAGAGGAGGAGATGCCTACTAAGGGTTTGAGATTAGCCTGTTCCCAGGAAACAACCTGCGTTATAGCTGACAGATCCCCCTGGACTGCCAGCCATTCCCTTGTTGATGGTGCCAACATGGACATGAGCCCTCACAACCCCACCTGTAGTTTGATCATTCACATTGAAGAGTGCCCCAATAAACTGCAAAGTCTTTGTTGGATGGAGATGGCACTCGTCTCAGTGGAGCAGAAAGCCATATTCCTGAAGGGTCCTTCACATCATCTGCACATCTGATGTGGCCATACAAAATAGAAGGAGCAGAAATTAGCCGGCCATCTAGGTATACTAATACTATAATAGCTAGTTTATGCAACTGACATGCCACAGGAGCCATAACCATGGTAAACACTCTGGACGTTGACACCAGCACGAATGACAACATTTGGAACTTGTAGTGTTGCGCCCCTGAATGCAAACCTCGGAAATGCCTGGTTCCGAGTATGGAATGGAACATGCAAGTAGGCATCCCTGAGGTCCAGGAATGCCAACAAGTCGTCTGGATTGACCAAGGGAATAATGGATGCCTATGTCACCACTTCTAACTTGTAGTTTGTCATAGAGTGGTTCTGAGACTTCAGATGCAACACAGGGTGATCACGTCTGTACCAGGAGTATGTATACTGCCCCTGCTGGTTTCATGGTACCCAGGTAATTGCTTTGTTGGTGATCCCTTCCTCCATTGCTTGAGCCTTGACTGGATCACGTGGCATAGGAGTGATCACAGTTCCTGTATGGGGAGGTGGTGATGAAATCTCAACTACATATCTTATCCTACAAACTTGAGGATCCACTCATCCATGATATTCTTCTTCCAAACTGGAAGGAAGTCCCGGAGGCCACCACCTAATGCGAGGCGAGAGTCGACACATAGTGAGAACTTAGGGGTTGGACTGGCTGCAGCTTAAGTGGATGGTCAGGACTTTTCACCCAGCAGGTCCCCGACCCCAGCCTCTACATTGAAAGGAATGTCTAGACTGGTTACCTGGAGTCGCTTCTGTTACATGCCTGTATGGCATATATCTGCAGCGGGGCAACCTGGTGTGATTAATAATGTTCCAGTCCTATGCTGAATTTTTTCATGAGGCATTCCATCTGAGGACCAAACAACTGACTTCCCTGAAAAGGAAGGGGTAACATCATCGACATTAGTTTGGCTTCCAATTTCTAGGTGTTCAACCAGACCTGATGGCAACCTGCCGGGCCCGCCCCTGACGCTGCTGCAGTGATGCACAGGCCATTAAACGTCCAAAAAGAGTTTACTCAGCAATTCCATCTACCCTAACAACAGGGAGGAGTCATCCTGCTGATTTTATGCATTGCAATACTTGCTTGTTGTCTCTGACTAGTGTCTGAGCAATATATAAAGCCCAAGTATCTGCTCACTCTGAGAAATTAGAGGTTGAGTAGGCCCACTTTAAGGCAATCTCAAGTTTGTCAAACTGTGGTATTCCTTCTTCCTCTAAAGGGACTGATGTTGAGCAAACAATTGCAAGCCAATGAGCCGATTTTAGGTGGAAATTCACTCTCAAAGTTAGTCAAGAGAGTGTGAATGGCCTTGTATGGGGAGCCCATGGGGATCCATCACAAAATCGTCTCCAAAGAGGTTATGCTCCTCAGGCTCAGGATCTGTATCCTAAACTGGAAGAAACTGTTCACAAGACTACGGATTTATAAAATATTCATGTTATGCAGTCAAAAGATTTAAAGAAAGAACATATCCTTAAGGTGTGGTGGAAGCTGCTTTTGAAAAGTCTTTGACATGTAAGAGGGAAGATCTTCTGATTCCAAAAGCGAGAGGTGGTGAACATGCACAAGTTAGATTTACCACCAAATATTCGATCTAATAGTACCTTATGAAATGGACTATGATGCAACACTGGAAAATCCTAAATGGGAACATAGACATCTGGACCCAAATAGGAAATTCAGTGCAGATTACATATAGAAAATCACTGTCAATAAGATTGATGCCTATACAATGTCACTTTGCATTACAAAAAATAAAGTGTGGCTCCGAATGGCTAACGGGCAACAGTGGAGGTTTTTGAAAATGTGTGAAATGCAAGGCATGCAAATTTGGATTAAGCAAAAAAGATGATGTAAATCCATGTACAAATGAAAAGGTGAAACAAAAAAAGCAGCTGGCGTGTGCAAGTACCTGTGCCATATACATTATACTGTGCTGTTGCAATAAATGGTATATAGGAAATGCAATGCATGCAGTAAAAATCAGGATTCTCCAACATTTGCGTGCCATCACGAATAAAGACTTCTCATATGCACTAGCCAAACATTTTGAGGATATCCATAAAGGTGATCTCTCATCTTTGATATATTTTGAAATTGACTCAGTGAATATTCACCAACGAGGAGGAGACAGAGAATAAGTGTTTTGCAACAAAAGGAATCCAAACATATTTTAGAGATGGACAACAAACATATGAGAGGTCACCATCCTGATGAGAAACTACATGTTTTTATAGGATCATAAGAAAAAGTGGTCTATATTTTTAACAATAATGAGCACAATGGTTATACCAATTTGCTCATCTTTGCAAAAATTGATGGACTATTCATACTGCTACCTTTCAATCTTATTACAGTAGTTTTTAATGTTTATATTATTTTGTGCACTTAGTTTAGTTTAGTTTATTATTTGTATAGCGCCGCCTGGCCCTAGGGCATCCAGGCGCTAGCGATGAGTACAACAAGAATAATACAACATAAATGTACAAATCGATTACATATTTACAAATTTACAGTCTTGGTGCATGCTAGTAAGGTAGGGCTAGGCAGTTTATGTTTCTTTGGATAGAAGCCAAGTTTTGGTGTTGTGTCTAAATCTGTGAAAGGAAGGTTCTGATCTCAGCTCGAGTGGAAGTGAATTCCAGAGTTTGGAGGCAAGCACGGGGAAGCTGGAGCCACCTGCTTTTTGGAGCTTAAATCTTGGGATATTTAAGCAATGTGTTTGAGCTGATCTGGTAGGGCGCGCTGGGGTGTGGTGATTGAGATTGTCGGATAGGTATCTGGGTGCTTGGTTAGCTAGGCATTTGTGTGTGAGTGAGATGGTTTTATATTCAATTCTTTGTGGTATGGATAGCCAATGGCAGGTGCGTCTGGCGTCCGAAATGTGTTCATGTTTGGGTATGTTCAGGGCTGCTCGCAAGGCGTTGTTTTGTATGATTTGTAGTTTGTTGATGTTTTTCTGACTGGTTCCCAAGTATAACGCATTGCAGTAGTCAACTTTGGAGAGGACTAGCGCTCTGGCTAAGGTGATGCAGTTGGATGGTGAGAGGTAAGGTCTGCTGGCATTGATGAGTTTACAGGTGTAAGCAGTGGCTGATGAGATGGAATTGATCTGTCTTGTCAGTGTGAGGGAGGAGTCGAGGTAGATTCCTAGGGTTTTGACGCTGTTAGAGACGATGATGTTATTGCCGTCTATAGTGAATGCTTGATAGAGTTTGTCGAGTTTATTGAGTCTGGGTTGGGAACCTAGGAGAAGAAGCTCGGTCTTGTCGTCATTGAGGCATAGGCCATGCTTGGCCATCCATTCTTGGATAATGGAATAAATGTTGTTGATAGCAGTGAGGTCGGTGGAGTAGTCGCCTGTTAAAGGGATCAGTATTTGGGTGTCATCTGCGTAGTTGGTGTAGATGACACCCAAGCGGTCCAATATGTCAAAGAGGGGTTTCGTGAACACATTATATAGAGTGGGGGAGACGCAGGAGCCCTGGGGGACACCGCAAGTGACTGGGGCTGGGATGGCAGAGGCTGTGGGTGCGAAGACTCTCATGGATCTGTTGTTAAGGAAGGAATGGATCCATGCGTTGGCGTTATCTGAAAATTTGGCTGCTGAGGATAGATGTTTGCAGAGGATGTCGTGGTTGACCAGGTCGAAGGCGGCCGATAAGTCAAGAAGGAGAAGGATGGCTAGTTTACCATTGTCTTTAATGTTGTCCATCTGTATCTTAAGGTCAATCAGGGCGGTCTCAGTGCCGTGTTTGGGGCGGAATCCTGATTGTCTGAGTCCTAGTAAGTTATTTTTCTCAAGGTGGTTCTGTATCTGAAGATAGGCAGCTCTGTCGAGGATTTTTAGTAGGAAGGGTACGGTCGTAATGGGTCTGTAGTTGGTGGGGACATTAGGGTCAAGGGTGGGCTTCTTAAGTAAAGGAAGAACCCAGGAGTCCTTGAGGTTGTTGGGCACTATGTTGGAGGTGAAAGATGAGTTGATGAGGGAAGTGATGAAGGGAGCAAGTTGTTTGGCTGCATCTTTAATGACTGGGGCTGGGCAAGTATCGCCTTGGCATTTGGACGGTTTAAGAGAGTAGATTATTTCTTCAACCTCTTTGATGGTTATGGTGGAAAACTCAAAGAGGTTATTGTCATCATTTTGGGTGGTGGTGTGGGTGTGTGTAGAGGGGGTGATGTTATCAGTGAGGATGAGGCTTTCTTTCTTAGTCAGGATTTTGGCTTGTAGTGTGGCAATTTTGCCTAGGAGTGCTTCCTGGATGCTCGTGCACCAGTGGATGTCTTTGTTACAAGTGTCTGGAGTGGGGGAGGGTGATTCGAGTTCTCTCAGGATATTGAAGAGCTCTTTGGTATTAGATTTGGCGTTGCTGATTCTTTCATTGTACATGTTTTTTTTAGACTGGATGATGGCTGATTTATAGATGTTCGATGCCAGTGCGTAAGATGTCTTATTAATAGTGGATGGTGACTGTTTCCATGCTAATTCAGCTTGTCTTTTGGATTTGCGGAGTGTTTTTAGTTTGGGGGTGAACCAAGAATTGAGGTGTGCTCGTGGTTTGGCTTTCCGAAGCTTGAGTGGTGCTATGGTGTTTATGGCCTTAAGGATAGTTGTGTTGTATAACTCTACTAGTTCAGTAGGGTTGGTTATGGTGGGTGAGAAGTCAATGATGGGTTGGAGTAACGGGAGGAGTTTCTCTAGTGTAATATTTTTGTTGTTTCTTGTGAGTGTGGGTGGGGCATTGGAGGAAGGCCCTGGTGTTTGAGTGCCTTTGTTGATGGTGAAGGTAATAAGGTGGTGATCAGTCCAAGCGCATGGAGTGTTGGAAAGGATGGTAGTGTTGCAGTTGAGGTCAGCTATCCAGTCAAGGATGCGGCCTTTGTTGTGTGTGGGTTGTGTGATATGGTGGGTGAGTCCTAATTCTGAAATTGTGTTGGCGACAGTGTGAGCTTTGTCATCTTTCTCATCATTGAGACCTAGATTAAAGTCTCCTAGGATGAGTAGTCGAGAGTTAGGTTTGATATTGTCAGAGAGTAAAAGGGCTATGTCGTCATTAAAGGATAGTATAGGGCCTGGCGGTCTGTAAATGAGGTGGATGGTGATAGTGCTTGTGTGCGTTGTGTATAGTTTGAGGGTGAGTAGTTCCGCTGATGGCAGTGATTGGTTTTGTATGTGTCTTATGTTGATGGAGCTTTTTGCAATAATGGCTACTCCACCACCTTTAGCTGTTTGTCTGTCTGCACGGTGGATGGTATAGTCATTGGGTATAGCAAGTGATAGAGAGGGGCCAGACGCTGGGTGGAGCCAGGTCTCTGTAATAGCTATGAAGTCGAGATCATTGAAGGAAAGAATGTCGGCTATGTCTAGGGCATGGGCGACTACAGATCTCGCATTGATGAGTGCACCTTTGATGGTTTTGGTGGTGATGCATGATTTTTTGATGTGGGTGCGGGGGGAGGGTGCGTTCAGGCCGTGTGATATCTGGTCTGACGGAAGTGTAGGGCGTGTGCAGGGAGGGGCAGATTTGGTTAAGGTTATATTTTGTTTGTTGCCTAGATTGAGGAAGGATACGGGTGTGTGTGTTCTGGATCTGAGTCGGGTGAGTCTCGATAAACCTGAGCAGGGATAGGATTTGCTGGTAGTGAGGTTCGTGATAGTGGATTGGCCGATGGGAGTAGTTTGTGATGCTTCTTGGGGACTGGAGGTGTCTGCTGTGCGATGAGAGTCGATGGAGGGGGTAGGCTGGAAGGGGTTGATGTTGGGTAGGAAGGGGGTGGGGCAGGGTATGGGATAATGTCTGGGGCAGGCTAGTCTGCTGAGGCCATTGGGGTGTAAGCGAAAGTGTGGCCCTGTACAAGGGGTGTCATGGGGGACCAGGCAGAATGGGAACATAATGAGGAAGGTCCAGGTGATCATATCTGAATTTAGAGGGAACTGGCGCACAAAATCATCAGAGAGAAGCTAGTACGCAATGTTAGTGCACAATGGTGCTGCAGTGAGGGTACTAACGCAGAGAATCAGAGAAATGCTAGTACACAGTGCTAATACACAGTGTACTCTAAGCGACCATAAGGCACTACACAATGTCACAGTGGTCTCTAAGCGACCATAAGGCACAACACAATGTCACAGTGGTCTCTAAGCGACCCTAAGGCATAACACTATGTCACAGTGGTCTCTAAGCGACCCTAAGGCATAACACAATGTTACAGTGGTCTCTAAGCGACCCTAAGGCACAACACAATGTCACAGTGGTCTCTAAGCGACCCTAAGGCACAACACAATGTCACAGTGGTCTCTAAGCGACCATAAGGCACAACACAATGTTACAGTGGTCTCTAAGCGACCCTAAGGCACAACACAATGTCACAGTGGTCTCTAAGCGACCCTAGGGCACAACACAATGTCACAGTGGTCTCTAAGCGACCATAAGGCACAACACAATGTCACAGTGGTCTCTAAGCGACCCTAAGGCACAACACAATGTCACAGTGGTCTCTAAGCGACCCTAAGGCACAACACAATGTCACAGTGGTCTCTAAGCGACCCTAGGGCACAACACAATGTCACAGTGGTCTCTAAGCGACCATAAGGCACAACACAATGTGAAAGTAGTTTGTGTTAGGGCTCCATGATGCAGGACCAGAACTCTATATATTTCATGACCTTAAACTCGTTCAGCTAAAATGTGTGCCTGAACACAGTGCATAACAACATTGACAGAGACTTAATTATTACGTATTAGGACATTTTGATTCTGAGTTACAATTGCCAATACATGCAAACTCCATAATTAATGGATAGAAAAGTGACTAGTATCTTAAATGTATGCACTTTATGTAAGATAAGTACTGCAATAATTAGGCACTTTATATATTGAGCTCTTACAGTCATATCAGTATTATTAACACAAAGCACTTTATATAGATTAGAGTGCTGTGGTACATACTATTGTCATTTCTGTATCTCTTTTACATTGTGTAGGATGATGTCTAATATTATACCAGTATCTCAACATAAAGATATGAAAAGACATGCATGATTCCAGAGTCTCTTAGGGGATTGTATATATACTGTGCATTTTAGAAATATTTAAGGAGATTATACGCATTTAGCAATTTCATTACACACATTGTGTGGATTATATCTGAGTCTCATTTGGGATTGAAAATGCACTGTTTAATCCTTAAAGACACTGAAAACCCAAAGGCTCTTTTAAGAGTCAACAACATATTAAATGTAAAGATAACAAATGTATCACAATATTAGCAACTTCTAATAGACAATCAACAGTCAGAATCGAGAATCACATTTATTTACATGCACAATATGTTATTCATATGTGATAAGCACACTACTCACAAAATGTAAAATTAATCATTTACTTTTTTTAACCTTTACTTCTACCACTCATGAATCTCAAACTAATATCCATACATCCCTTTCACTCATTTTCCTGCTTACTCGTCCCAATAATTTACCAATCGAGAAGTCATGTGAAATAGTACACATTTCTCATTTCACACCACGCTAAAACCACACACCTACCTCCTTTATACTCCTCACATCCTCCCTTCAACCAGATAAAACATTCAACAATCCTAAAATCAATTCTTACAAGCCATGTACAAAGACTGACTTCGAGAACTGGGCAAAGGTACAGACTGATTTGTGAATCTAAATTTGTACTCGCTTTCCCTTAGTCATCCCAGTGCCTTATTAGTTCTTATTTTTACGAAATCATACTTCTATAACCGTGCAAAGGTATAGACTGATTCAAGAATCAAATGTTTTACTAATTTTCCCTCTTACTCAATCTCCCTTTACTCATTGCAGTACATTAAGAATTGAGAAGTTATGCAAAATAGCGCACAGTTATCTCCATCCCCACTGCATCCTTTCAAAAACAGACACCACTCATCTACCTTCTTCATATCCTCATATCCTCCCTTCAACCAAATCAAATAATCCCCAAATCCACTTTTACTAGCCCTGTAGAAATACAAACTTTGAGAACTACATGGAAGAGTACACTAAATCGAAAATTGATTTGCTGAACAGTACACTGAAATGAGAACCATAACTTCAGATCACGGGAAACTCTTATCCAATCAAAACAAACCACTATGAAAACACTGGTTGGCCAGTGGCACACTTTATTTTAACAAAATAAAGTGTATAAAACATAAAAATAACCCTATAACACATTGAATCACCCAAACACAACCCTTCTACATATTTTAAGTTCATTTAGAAAGCATGCTTCCTAATTTAACTTAAATCACTCATCTTCAACTAAGTAGCAATTATAGTGCTTGCCACATCTCAAAATATTATAGTTTCAAGTATTTGTACTTTTTTTTGCTGTTCCTGCCTATTCACGATCTCAGCAAAATGCTTGAAAAAAACAACAGCATTCCCAAGACCCAAACCTTCACAAATAATGTTTTCTTACCCTTTCCACATGCTCCCTGTCCAAAAAACTGCCCTACTTACACCCCTTATATAATTTTAGGGCACTTTCCAATATTTCATAATGACAGAGTCTAGAAATGAAAAAGCTTGGCACCAGCAATGCATCATGGATATAACTAACTTTTTGGATACGGGGGCAGCCCGCTCTACGTCAAATTAATTAAAAGACATACTGGACGTATGTATGCCAAAACAAGAAAGGACTTCCTTTAAGTGTTTTGTGCCAGTCTTGTTTCGCATTTGGTGCAAACCTGTCCAGCGTTTGGCCTCTGCGCGTTCCCTTTTGGAAAATGAATGGAAAAGTGAAAAATACACTATTTCTTTTTACCCTTTATGTCTTTATATCTTTTGAACCATAAGACAGATTTGCAAGACACTTTCAAGTTCTGGGGGACCCATGCCCCAGAATAGAAATGCCATACATTGTGCTGATCTGCCTACGGATCAATAGTTATTTACCATAGAATTATCCCATTTCCTATGGATGGTAGGCTTCACATTAACTACAGGGCGGCTCGCGCCTCTCTATAATATATAAATATTTGTGATTTTTATAATCCAATATGGCTGCAGTAAATTGTGTTTGGGAAGCACCAAACATATGGGCAGCACTCACATCTTTCAACATAAACGTGCAGTTAATGATAGAGATCCAGCGTATACATTGGCCAAACATTTCTATGACATCCACAAAGGGAACCTATCATAGTTCCAATACTTTGTGATAGACAATGTTAGCATACACCCCAGAGGGGGGCATAGAGAGAGAACATTACATCAATGGGTGTCTCTATATATTTTGGATCTTAACACAAAGACCCCTAAAGGACATAATGTGGATGAAGAAATATACCTATTCCTTGGGTCTTGAGATGGTGCAATGAATAATAATAGGTGCAATGTCCATTTAAGTGAAATTGGTAACACAATTTAGCTCAGAAGAATATCTGCTTTCCATGGACCTTTTGGATTTTGTTTCATGGCACATTTTTTAAAATTTCAAAAAACATTTTCATTGTTTGGGGAGATGGGGAGCAGGTGTAAGTGGATCTAGGTCACCTGGCCTAAACTCCGCCCACCTGGTGCCTTCCTGCCTGCCGCTCTTTTTCACCATTTAGCAAGCCCCGCCCACCTGGTGCCGTTCTTTTTCACCACTTAAGGAGCCCTCCAGCCTCTTTTCCTTTGCAGATGGGGAGCAGATGCAAGTGGATCTAGGTCACCTGGCCTAAGCACCACCCACCTTCTTAGCCCTGCCTCTTCATTCCTGCTCTAAACTATTAGTTCAAGGGCATCTCTCGCCTGGGTGTCCTAAGCGAAGGGCTGACGAAGAAAAGGGCAATTCCTGTTTGGACCTGTTCAGACCAGGAGGACCCAGGGCCCGACCCCCTGCTCAGACAGAAGGTAAGCATGCACCAACATGTGTTACACCATCTGTCCCCACAGGCCATCCCCACCCCCTCTAGTCCCCCTGTGATGTTCCCTTGTGCCTACCCCTTCTCGCACACAGGTGTTGCCTGTTTTGCTTGATTCTTCTACCCTGCTCCCCCCTCACCCCACTCAAGCCTACTTCTGCAGGAGTCTGTCCCGATACATTCTGGTTTCACCATCACCGTCTTGTGGCCAATGCTGGATTTGACTTTTATGGACTTCATTCATTCACAGTGCGTCCCCCTTTCTCAACTCTCATGCTGGACTTCCTTTGCATCTTTCAATCAAGGTGGCCCTGAATCATGCTGTTCCAATCTTCATCTTGTATCCCGGCTTGCAACATATGTGTTACTCCTGACTTCTGCAATTGTATTCACTCTCCCCTCTTGCTTCTCCACTCTTTTTGACTGCTCTCTTGAAGAGACTCTGTTCTCTCCTCCTTTCCCTTCTCCCTTTTCCTTTCTCCTCCCCTTACTTTCTTCTATGCACTTACTCTATAAGAATTGTCCCTGGACCTAGTATGATAGCAACCTCCCCTGTCTCCTCCCCCCTCCTCTTACTGCCCCCCCCTCCAGCACTATCTGAAATGTCATCAGGCCTAGTATGATAGTGGCTTGTTTTGTTCCTCCCCTACCTTTCTGCACCCCTCTCCCTCACCTCTTGTTTTTCTCCGGCTCTACCAGAAATGTCGTCAGGCCTAGTACGATAGTCACCTGTCTGTTTCAATTTCCTTCCCACTCTCCCCCTCCCTTCCTTATCTATGTCTTTCCTCTTGCACTATCTGAAATGTCGTCAGGCCGAGTACGATAGTTCATTTCACATCCTTACTGTCCATGGCCAGTCAGAATGTCATTGTATTTTCCCTTGCCTTGAAGCACTTTGAAACACATTGTGAATAGGCGCTATATAAATAAACTATCATATCATATCATATCATTATGCTGTTGAGGGTTTCGTCGTTCTAATGCCAAGTTTTGAAGGTTTACGTTTTACACATATTCTGTTTTGCGCATAAATTGAGACCTTATTCCATGCTTCTATACAATTAATCATCAGATGAAAATGACAAGTACTGTTGCCCGAAAAAAACATCACACATGAGAGATGAATGTGAGGGATAGCATTATGTAAGTATTTTCTAATTTAATTTTAATATAAAAGACGTGTCGACTGTTGAAACATTAACTAGATAACAACATTTTGAATGTGTTGGGTCAAGCATTTTGCACTTTTTCTCAGTTTTGCTTTATGCATTTTAATATGAATGCACTTTAACCAGCATTACGCACTTTCATATTTTGTAATGACCAGGTATTATCCATTTCATGTATGTTATGCATTGTACATTTGACCATAATGATAATTGTGAGCATTACATATATATGTTCAAATATGTACAGACTGAGAATTGTAATTTAAGAAGCTGCATTATGCATTATATTTGTGGTTAGGCACTATGCACTTTAACAATCCTGTACTTTTATACTATGACAGCAATGGCCAGATTAACTATGAGGCCTTTGGCCCAATTAAATAAATTAGCCACAGTGGCTGCAAATAATGTCTGATGGGAACATACCTGCTTGTGTTTGTGCTAACTTCTTCTCCAGTTCCTATCATAGATGGAGATAATCCTTATATGATTACATGATTAACCGTGCTGCTCATTAAATATCGAGAAATAAGCATAACACACAGGTGTCATTTTGTCTGTACACCTGGGGAGTACATATAAAAGTGTCAAAGCGTCTATGGCTCATTATGTGATTTTAGATGATGCACGATTCACTTTATAAGTTATTAGGCACTGTGCACTTTAATGTTATACTGCATGCATGATTATCTATGTCTCAGCATAATATGAATCATGCATGCATTTAGGAGTGGGAGATACCAGCAATTCATGTAACATGAAATTCCTCATTTGTTCAAAAAGATCAAATTAGAAAGGCATTGTGATCATACACAACACACAAAAAAGGATGTATTAGCAAATGCGTTACATTCCACGTGTGTTTGATTTAAATTTGATGCAGTTATTAGTTACAGTATTTGACATTGAGGTATCAACCTGTCCTCTCATTATGAAGATGTTCTGTGTCTGTTATTGTCTAAATACTTATTCAAGACTCTTAAGATGAAACACGACCTGTTGATCATGAGTATTGCACACAAACTATCAGATTAATGAATGGCACAACATTAATAGTAAATGAGAGAGTAGGGTGGATAACATCATTCCAAGATGGTGACCAAGAACAACATAACATAACTATATGTATGACTAAGTGGATGACTTTGTATTAGAGGAAGGACTCAACATATTAATTTAAAAAGTATGTATAAATGAGAGACAGTTTCAACTCTGAAGAAGCGGGTTGGGTGAAACGTGTTAGTTGGAATTTTTGTAACACCTATTTTGGATGCATTAATACATTGAAGCACATTTGGTGAATAAGAGAGCCTGGAGTGCCATGTTATTACATTTTACGGCACCAATTTAACAGTCTGAGAGTGCAGAGCGCCTTTGGGAATGTGTCTTGCTTTTTACAAGATATATATATATATATATATATATATATATATATATATATATATATATATATATATATTCGATGAAAACACTTTGTTAAAGGGACGTTATGGTTAAGTTTCACTAATAAAAACCCATAAAATTCAATGAAAAAACGTTGTGAAAGGGACGTTATGGTTACAAGTAAAACAGAAAAACCTCAGAAATTCACCAGTTATGGTAAGCTAAGCAACCATAACTCGCGCCACCACCGTGCACTGCTAAGACTAACACCTAGGGCATCAACGATGACATCACAAATGTCATTGATGACATCACTGATGACATCACATATCTGGCCCACTTGTTTTTGTTCACTGACATATCTAAGCCAGGTGGTTTTGTTCACTGACAGTCAGAATACTAAAATTCAAAAGGTGCTGTATATCTAGACGTTAACCTTGTCCTATGTTCTTAAAATACTTTCCTTAGGGTTTGGTCTCAGCTCATGGTGCACGTTCATGAGGCAATAGGCAGGCATCAAACACACAATTCATTTGCATATATGAAGATAAACTTTAAAGCTATGAACATTTTCTGATGATGCTGTTTCTTTATTCATTTACTTTAGTTACCCTGTATGTGCCTCCGATTTGTATGCATTGTGGGTCGTCATATGTATTGTTTGTACTAGCACAAGTGTGTAGTAAGTCTTGAATTGTTAGCTAGTTATTACATGTTTAACATTACACAATCACCCCTGACATCTTGTTACCAACATTATAAACACAACCCCTTATAGGGACTTTTCATCAAAATTAATTTCACATGTGATGTCATCAGTGATGTCATCAATGACTTTGATGTCCTGGGTTTTAGTCTTAGCAGTGCACAGTGGTGGTGTAAGTTATGGTTGCTTAGCTTACCATAACTGGCAAATTTCTGAGGTTTTTCGGTTTTACTTGGAACCATAACGTCCCTTTAACAAAGTTTTTTCATTGAATTTCATCGGTTTTTATTCGTGCAACTTAACCATAACGTCTCTTTGACAACGTTTTTTCATTAAATTTCATTGGTTTTTATAATTGCAACTTAACCATAACGTCACTTTCACAAAGTTTTTTCATTGAATTTTATAGATTTTTATTGGTGCAACTTAACCATAGCGTCTCTTTAACAACCTTTTTTTTCAGAGAATTTCATTGGTTTTTACCAGTGCATGCTATTTTCCTACAACTTACTAATATCATACTTACCCCAATATAGCAACATTTTTGTCCAGTTTACAAATGTTCACCTTAAAACTCTGCCATTTACCACGTTCTAGCATCATTTTTAACACTTCTATACTTTTTCCACTGTTTTTGCTTCCGTCGACGTCTGTGAACATCTGACATCATTGCGGACCTTCCGGACAGTGCCACGTGACCATGGCTCGCGCGCAGCATGATTACGTGTCCATGAACACTTTTGCACTTCGTGTTTGGGTCCTTGCTTCAAGGGCAGTTCGGAACTATATTTTATACTGATCTAGGAACTTTCAAGCTCAAAATGTACCGTTGCACAGCTCCTACTCCTATTCTTACTCATTATCCATTCACAATCTATTAGAAAGCACATACTTGGAAGAATACTAGCAAAACTGCTATTTATCTTAAAAATGGCCACCACCACCAGCTGGAGGACACACACAACAAAAAAAGCGCAGTATTTCCAAAGGCAATGAAGAGTACCAAGAAGATGAGGTAGAGGAAGTGACTACCTCTAGCACCCAGAGAGAATCATGGGTGTGGCAGTTCTTTACCACGGTTGGGAATGTACCAAAGGCTAAAGTTACTCAAGTGAAATGCTGTGTAACTTTGTACTTAGCCGCAGACTACTTGGACATTACTCTTACGGGACCACCTCAATGTGCCGCCACACCAAATCTAACTACCGCAATGCTCTCAGAAAGATTGTTCCTTTCTTAGCAAGTAGTAGGCTGTCTTCCTCCACATCATCTTCCTCAACCAATACTGTAATCACACAGCCTACTTCTGTGGGAGACAAAATCCCACCAGCTACCTTGTAAGCAATAAAAGAGGCTGTTGATCCATATCTTTGGAAGACAACAGTCCTCTGTACATACTGCAACACACCACTCTGCAGGGGAAGCAATTTCGAAGTGCGTTTGAAGCTCTAATAAAGGAGCATGAGAAACACTGGCCACTACCTTAGAAGTAACACATGCGTAACATCTTCCCCTGTCCACCTGCCCCTCCATATTAGTGCTTGGTGCCTCTTCCCTCATTTCCCTCCTCACCTTACATTCTAACCTCTCCTGCAAACTTTTTTTTTTTTTTAAAGAAAGGTTGCTTTAGGAGCCACCTTTCACAGTTAAAAGAAAAACTAAAAAAAAAATCTTATAGACTCCATCTACTTTACATTTCTCAGTAAAGCACATAGACTCAATACATTTTTCCAACATTTCTGTTAGCATTTTGTGTTATGCTAATGGGAATAATGTGGCGATCATCCCCCGTTCCAGGGACTGGAATGGGGGATAACAGGCCGGAAGCCCAAGTTATCGGCCCAAGCAAAATGTGTCTGTGTGGGCATCGATGCATGCGGGCTTTGGTGAATTATAAATAAATAAATAATGAGGCCTCCGGACCATTATCCTCCATTGCAGCCCCTGCAATGGGGGATAAAGGCCATTAGCACCCCTGGTTCCCAATGCGTGAACCCGGTGTACTAAAAAATAGATTTTTCTTCCTACAGCGGGCCACCTGCGGCGTCCCGCTGTAGAAAGCAAAGTCCTTTTCCAAGATGGCTACCATGGAAAGGGAAGGTGGGGCTCCGCACAGAGCCCCTCTTCCCTTTCCATGGCAGCCTGCAGAAGGCGAAGACAGAACCCTATGACCATATTACCATGAGCACATTTTCTTTCCCTTTCAAACCTATCCCACTTTCAAAAAACTTTACCACATAGCCGGTCCAAGGTGGACATGGCCACTTTAACCCAATTTTTCGTCTCTCGCGGTCATGGCCAGTAGACACATTGTCCAGGTGATGACCTTATACCATGACCCAGACAAACTGACCGCTGTCCATGGGCACAGGCTATACCTCAGTCACCAAAGTTATATCAAGTTACATTTGTCAAAAAATAAAACAAAGGCACATTTGCAAAAGCATGCTTTAGGGTCCATGCCAATGCTCATTGCACGAGTTTGCTTGAAATCAGCCCATATTTTATTTGTTCAAAAGTGTCAAAATGTGTGTACATACAATAGTCATATAACTTAGCCCCCACTTGACAAAATGCATTCAGACTTTACACAAGCATTGAAGGTTAGGTCTATAATATTTCTGAAAACATTTGTCCACATTTGTCAAACGGCAACAAAGTTATAAGCCATCTAAAAATGTTGAGACCCCCCTCCAATTTAGCTCCCTCCTGACAAAATCCCACCAAACTTATAAAAACCATTTATATCTCGATCTAAAATCTTTTTGCAAACATTTGTGTAGATTCGTCAAATGACACCACATTTATAATCCTTTACAATATTATGGGACCCGCCCCCTTTAAATTTGTTCCTTCTTGACAAAACAGCTCCACACTTTCAAAAACCCTTCAGCATCAATTCTAGAATAAGGTTCCAAAATTTCATGCAGTTTCATTAAGTGGCACCAAAGTTATAAGCTATCCAAGAACTGCTTTTCACAAACCCTGTAATGCAGAAATAGGCGCAGATGTCCCCGAACTTTTGAAGTGTCAGCAAATTTCTGGACTGTTTGTGGACTTTCAGGCTGAAAAACACAAATTTTTTGGTTTCTTATGGCCATATCCCATCCCATCCTCATCACCCTTCACCTCCCCAGAGAATGTTTGATAAGTTTGACAAGTGCAATGTTGTGTTTTTTTATGTTTTTACCGTGATGTCCACAGACACCGGCGGATGTCAGCAAAACCAGCATGGCGGGCGTTTCCAAAAATCTGACGCACTTCACGCTTTTCACCATCTAATTAGGGGGCTCATCTGACATCTGTGGACATCACGCCCCGAACAAGGAAATGGTTTGGCAGAGCGGGGCCAGATATCACCAATTTTTTTGACCTACATTTTGCCTGTTTTTAAAAAAACAACTACTGGACAGATTTTCACTAAATTTACAAAAGCATGCTTTTGGGACCAAGCCGCCGCTCCTGCCACAAATTTGGTGAAAACCCGTCCAGCGGTTTTGGCTGTTGGCATGAACAAAGTTTTTTACATTCAGTCTATGAAAAAAACATTTTTGGAACACCGCTATAACTTTGCGTCCCTTTGACGAAACCTCACCAAACTTACCAAAACATTTCAGAGCGGGTGTAAAGGCTCCTCCCCATCTTACACATGCAAATCCAAATAAATATGAAACACCCCAATGGGGAATGAGACTAAGAGAACAGGTTGCAAGAGTTATTTTTTCTTTATAAAGAATTGGCATCCAGAGAAATCTGCTGCCCTGAGAGCGCTCTGGCGAACATTACAAAGTGTTGAACATATAAAGCAAATTAGTGTCACAAGTTACACAGTTGACATAGGGTAATAATTAAGTGCAGGATTGGCTGTACACTAAAGATACATATGGATCAATATGTGTTGCTTCATCCGGATTGGTTGCCCAGTTGGCGGGAGGGTGAACATCACGTGATCCGGCTGCTAGCGTCCAGGAGGGGTAAGGGTGAGGTCGCGTTGAGGTAGGGCAGACACTAACTAAGCTAGCATGAGAGACTACAATTAGACATATAATAAAAATTGATCATTAGTATATGCTTAAGTAAATCCTTTTGAACCTATAAATTGCATGCATAAAATCAGAGCATCATTCATTAGGACATATATGGAGTACCAGGCTCAGGGGTCTTGGTCAGGTTGATAACATTGATCATAGGGTGGGTATGTGTGCATCAAAGCAACTATGGGGCACGCTGACATTTGTTAGTTCTACGGTGCAATATACTGTGACAGAGGTCTGATTTTAGTAGGGGGCACACTGGGGTGGGCTTCACAGCAGGGTCACACTTCTGGTACATCAAGAGAATACCTTAGGAGGGCACAGGATGACAGTGGCAGTAATTTTCCAACAGCGGGGGTAAGAGGGCACAGGCATGTTTGTGGAGATGGATGAGCTACAAGGCATGGTTCGATCCGGTTCACACAGAGGACAGTGATCTCAGAGGAAGAGTGGGATGATACAGTGTAGTGTTTGTTTCAATTTATCCCTGGCGCATCCGTGAGAAATAGAGCTGTGAAACTTTCAAACAGAGTGAGAAAAGGTGGGGGCCATGAGCACGGTGTGTGCTGCGCAGCAGAGGGGAGAGAAGCCTTTTTGTATTATCACAGTGAGGCCTAGTCCAAAGATGGAGTCGAGGGCACACAAAATGGAAGCCAAGTGTCCCTCACAACAGTCCTGCTTAAGACACGGACAATGGAGGCGTCACCCGCTATTGTGTGAGCAAGTGGTCCACTTCACGCTAAATGTGTGAGGGGGGCCTAAACAACCCCTCAATCCAACACATACCCCCCTTTTGTTACATCTGAAGTAACAAACTAATCCTTTTTATCATTCTCCCTCCGATAATACTCTGCTTCTTGCACTCCCATTCTGGTGTACCTTTTATTGGCATCCAAGCCCTACAGAGAACTCTTAGGCTCTGCCCTCTCCTGGCGTATTCATCAGGTGTGCAGGTCATGTATATACCCCCATCCCTGTCTAGATCCACCCACACCTCCCTATACCATTGCAATTCCCATGGCTCTTTAATCGTGGAGTGGTATAGGTTGTCTACCCTGTCTCCATGCTGGTGATAAACAGCTGTCATGCGATACTGTGGTGGGTTTGATTCCCCAGTTTGTATTTGTGCATCTATCATGGTTGCTACCGTTGTCGATTTGCTCATTGTTACCATCATCATTGTTGAACTAGGCATAGACTTTGCACAGCATCGAAGGCCCAACTGGCACACACAGAAAAATAGCAAAAGAAAAACGATGGCTGGAACAAAAATGTTCATCATGATGCTGAACCATGAGGGTATCCAGTTGAACATGTTGTCGAACCAGTTGCTCGGCTCTATTCCTCCTTCCTTCCGCATTCTCTCCCTCAGGTTGTGTACTGCCGAGATGACGTGGGAGAGGGTCCCGTTATCCGCATCTTCAGAATGTACGAATGTACAGCACGCGCTCCTGGTTTTTTGGCAAAACACCGCCATCCATTGCTGTGAGAAGGTCTAGGATGTACCAGTTCTGCATTGTCATTAGGCGCAAGGCGCGCAGTTCCACCTTGATCACATTGAATCCCTCTTCAGTGTCATTGGTCAGTTGGATCAGTTCCCAGTGGACAATCTGCAGCCATTTGGTGTTTGCTCGCGCCTGAAGTCCTGGCGCCAGGAGGGAGGCAAAGAACGTTTCAGCCGAATTAACAATTTGTATTTATCAGGAATCTCGGCAAGGAGGTTAGATGATTCACTGGAAATATAGTTGGATGCCCTCCTTTTGCGGGACACTCTGTCTCGTAGCTCATTTTCAGACAGAATGTCATATGGGGAAGGCTTTGTGGTTTCTAGTTGGTGTGCTGCCGATGTGCCAGCCGAATCTCCTGCTTCCGATATGCCAGCTGAATCTCTCCCCCCCTTGGATATGGCTTTCTGGAATTAGCAAGAGCGCTGAGTGCAGGGTGGACAGGCTGCATGTACTCTTCCATGATGCCGGTAAATGCAGGTAGGCTTGCTTGCCACACACCCAATACATGGCCATGAGTACTGCTGTACATTTTTTCATATCTGAGATGATGATCGTTTTGTTGCATTGTTTATTGGAGTCCATTTGTACCTTCCCTTCGCCATGGAAACAAAGTTAGTGCAGGATTTCCTTCTGTGTTTTGATGGGTTTCTCAAGCGCAGTAACCCATGTGAGCTTTGCAATGTGCTGGGACCAGACGGGAGTACAGGTTTCTTTGACTCATTGAAAGATCTCTTCAGTTAAGCCTTGCAATGTCTCTGCCTTGCATGTGATTGTCTCGCCATGCCACTTGTTTTCTGTGAATCTCGTCCCTCTAATAACAAAAAATGGTTCTTTGATGCAAATCACTCCTTGCGGCTTGCTCGTGCAGGTTCTCTCGTTCAGCAACATTTCTATTGTAACTGTGTGTGACTGGAAGGTGCTCTGAGTCCTACATAATGTGAGATGAATCAAACATTGGGCATCCGACAAGGGCACTTCTTTAGGTATAAGTATTTTAGGTGTACCTGAAGTGTGTGGTATGAGAGAGCAGACATAGCAACTCTCATTTGTGGCTTGTTTTGCTATTGCACTCATGTCTGAGTACCATTTGTTTGACTGATCTGGGTGGCGGGGGTCTTCAATTTCATCTAGTCCCAGGCCATGGTAGACATGATATGATATGATATGATATGATAAGGCATTTGTAACGCGCCTATACACAAGTGTTTCAAGGCGCGACGAGGCAGGGAGGGGGGAACAAGGGGAAGACAGACAACGATCCTACTAGGCCAGGTGTCATTCAGACCGCGCAAGTGCAGGGGTAGGGGGAAGGGAAAAAGTGCAAGGGGAAGGGGGAGTGGGGGGGGAGTGCAGTACAAATAAGTAGAATAGAAATAAAATAATAAATAAATAGGGCCAGCTGGTGGCAAGTGCAAGGTAAGTGCAGACAAGTGCTGGGGGGGGGCTGTAGTGATACAGAGACAGTCCCGCAGTGCAGGGGTTGCCAGGGAGGCAGTGCAAGTGAAGAGTGACTGGGCCCAGGACCGAGGTCGGTGAGAGTGGCCCAGTTGCAGAATCAGTGCAGTATTGGTGAAGAATTTAGCAGGGGAGAGCGAGAGAGAAAGCAGAAGTGAAGAAGAAGGTTCATATCTTTTCCCTCCCGCTCCCCTTTTCCATCTCCTCCTCCCCCTTCCCTGTCAGTTATCATTTTCACTCTCTGGTAATTTATGGGAAAGACATCTGCCCATGTTGCGTCACTGAACTCATTAGCAGCTTGCCAGGACTGTGGTGCTAGAGTGTCTTGTGTAATTGTGGTATCAGGATTATAGAACATTACAGTGTCTTGTGAGGTAGGTTCTACGGTTGTATACACATCAGTATTCATCAGATCAGGCTCACTAACCCAGGAATAGTCCCCATTGTACTGGTTGGTCTCATTATCTTTGCTTACTTCAATAGCAGCAAGTGAAAAAACTGGAGTTTTGGCCGTTTGTTTTTTATGCAACGTGGTAAGATTGTTGTTTACAGATACATTATGTTTCCACATGGTTGTCACTCGAGCCCATATGAGCGTTGAGCCTTCCCGTATCGGGTTTATCCCACTCCCCCTCCCTTCATATCCTTAGTTATGAAAGCGAAAGTCCAGTACCAGGCCGCAAAAAATAACATTACAGAAAACAATATTGCTGAGAACTTAAGTCCACATTCAAAGTTGTACCACATATTTATCCTACTCTCTACTCTATCACTATCTACGTGTGTTGTTGTTAGTGTCGTTGTTAGTGATCGCCCTCTTTTCCACCATTATTCCACCTTAATGGGTGATATAAATTTGTTAAGTACATTGTAAAAACGACTTTTCACATTTATTTACATAACTGTATTTCGGTCATTACCACATTAATTCTTTATTCTTTTTTTTCAACTATTAATCCTTTCTACTTTTAATTTCTACAACTCCATTTTCTTCTACTAATTTTTTCCAAAACACAGAAAATAAACTTATTTGCAAACCATAATCAAAACTTAGTTAAACACCCAGATCTGAAAGAGAGAGAAAGAGAGAGAGAGAGAGAAAGAGAGTGAGAGAGAGAGAGCTTTATGCTATTTCTTACATATATACAATTCATTATATCCCTTTTTTCTTATCATGCAATTTTACTTGTAAACTCTTCTTCATTTGCCGTTTTTAGTTTGTTGTATTTTGCACACCTTTATTTTAGCCACTTGCAACTTTGTTGCTCTCGTTTTTCTCACATTGAGGGATTGTAATATCGTGTGCTCTTGTCACATCTGACAGATGCACCCAATATTTCAACCCCTTCACTTTAACGGCAGTTGCCGTGCAATATACGATCTCGTAATGTCCATGAAATCTTGGAGAGTTCCACCTCCGCCCAAAACTTTGCACGTAAACATTTTCTCCTGGTATTAATTGTCCTGTTGGGCTGTCCTGCGCTGGCGTAGTAGTATCTTTCTCAGTGTTTTGTGTAAATGGTGGTGCAATCTGTCTTGCTATGCTACACACTGCACGTGTTAGTTGGGTGATGTATTCCTTAAATTCATCCCCCAGCACTGTGGCAGCTCTGTGAGTGTCTGATACTCTTCTTACTGGGGATAGTGGCATATGAAAGTGCCGTCCCTTCACTATTTCGTGCGGGCTCAAATGGTGGTCCTTATTTGGCTGCGTTCGCAGTTGGAACAGTGCTAGGGGCAAGCAATACACCCAGTTTTTCTTGAGGGTGTTACACAATTTGGACAGTTTGCTTTTGAGCAGGCCGTTGAGTTTTTCTACAACTTCGTTCACCTGTGGGTGATAAATCGAACATAATTTGTGTTTTACACCCAACAATGTAGTTACCTCCTTGAAAAGATCATTTATAAATGCGTGCCGTTGTCTGATCTTATGACGTCACATATTCCCCACCTTGAGAAAACCTCTCGTACTAAAAATTTGGCAGCTCACTTCACGTCTGGGTGACGACATGGTCCAGCTTCCACCCATCTTGAGAATGGACAAACTATTACAATTAGATATCTTGCTCCATTGCATCTTTCCCCCATATCTGTGTAGTCGATGTGGAGCTCTCTAAACGGGCCCACAGGATGCGGTAGTGTTCCTTGCAGTGTTCTAAGAGTCATTCCGGAACTGTATGTTTGGCATGTTGTGCATTCCACTGTGAACTTTGACAAATGTTCCTGCAAATTTGGAACAAACCAGTGTTCCTGTATTTCAGCTGTAATGTGCTGTTTAGTCACATGCATTGGGAAGTGCAGTTGTTGAAATGCTATTTCTAAAAATTCCACAGGCATTAATACCTTCCCTGTCAGTTCCTCTCGCCATATCAAATCTGTTGGTGACTGTTTACATCCTCTTTTTCCCCACAATTATTGTTCTCCACAGGTGCACGTTTTTGGAGCTCAATTATTTGGGCAATTGGTGTATGGCTGTATCCCTCTACTGCTGTATCTGAACTGGGCGTTTTTACAATGCATTCTAATGCTTGCGGGATATTAAAATATGCTGCTTCTTTTGCGGCGGTGTCCGCTGCCATATTCCCCAATGAGATTGCGTCTGTGTTATTGGTATGTGCTTGGCACTTCACCAATGCTACCACTGACGGTTCTGCTAGTGCTTCTATTAGCTCATTCAACATTGCTGCATACTGTACTGCTGAACCGTCTGCCCTTCTAATCCCTCTTCACCGCCAACGTGACAATCCTGAGTGCACTATTGTTGTTGCATATGCTGAGTCGGAGTATATTGTCACAGCACACACTTTGGCTGTATGTAGCACTTCAATTAGTGCTATCAATTCTGCTGCCTGCGCTGAATAATGTGAGGGAAGGCGTTTTTGTACAATCACTTCATATTCTTCCTCTTCCATTCTTTCCACTGCCGCCCCAACATGTTTTTCACCTGTGTCACTGTCTGTTGATGCTGACCCATCAACAAAGTATATTTCTCCCTCTTCCAGTGCATTTTCACTTGCTTTTGGGATGTCATCTTCTTCTCCTTCATATGTAGCACAATCGTGTTTCTGTATGTCTTCTACTGTGCATGGTTCAGTAATGAATATGGCTGGATTCATGGTTTTGCACCTTACTACGTGAACGTTTGGGCTTGAAATTATTATTTCATATGCTCTTGCCCTGAGAGTGAGAGTGCTTTTGGATCTTTTTAAAATGGCAAACAGTGAGTGTTCTGCGTATAGTGTCACTGAACAACCCATCACGATGGTGGCGCTTTTGTCTATGGCGAAGGCCGCTGTGGTGAGAGCTTGTTCACATGCAAAGTGGCCCTGCATTACTGAATCTAGAGTACCGCTGTAGTAGGCCAATGGCTTGTGGCCTAATTATGTCTTTTGTGTTAAAACTGCTGTCATTAAAATGCCATTGCGGAGTTCGCTAAAACTGGTGCATGCGCAATGAGATCCTTTCATTTGAAATACTGTGTTATCTTCTCTTGTGTCCATTTTAAAGGAACATTGTATTTCTGTGCTTCTTTTAAAGCTTGTAGCAGTGGGCGTGTGTATGCTGCATAGTCAAGTATCCATGTGCGACAGTAATTACAAATACGAAGGAATTTTTGCATGTCTTTTACTGTTTTTGGCATCATTAGGTGGCGTATTGCTGCTGCTCCGTCTGGTATTATTCTTTTGCCATCTTTTGAAATCAGTTGTCCGAAGTAGAGTACCTCTGCTAGGCAATATTGCAACTTACCTTTGTCTACCTTATACGCTTTGGTGGCTAATAAATTTAGCAATGATATCGAATCAGACCTGCACTGTTCTTCACTCTTGCTGCAGATGAGCAAGTAATCTACGTATTGAATTTTCGTGCTCTCTACATTTATGTTACCAAGATCTTCATGCAATATTCTGTTAAAGATACTGGGGCTCTCACAGTACCCTTGTTGTAATCTACAATGCTCATATCTGTTGCCTCCCAATGTGCATGCTGTGAGGTATTGGCAACTCGGGTCAAGTGGTATTGAGAAGAAGGCATTCTTCAAGTCCACTACTGTAAAGCAAGTAGCATCTTTAGGTATGCTACATAAAATTGATGCAGAATTAGGCACTAGCGGAAATTCTTTCTGTATGACGTCATTAAGTGAGTGTAGGTCCTGGATCATCCTCCAAGCCCTGCTCCTTGCTTTTTTGATTGGGACAATTGCAGTATTACATGGTGAATTCGACAACACTATTATCTCTTGTTGTAATAATGCATTTATTGTTTCTCGTATCCCTTCCTCTGCTTCTCTTGCTAATGGGTACTGTTTCACTCTAGGCGGTATTGCACCTGGTTTTAATTTTATTTTTATGGGTGTGACCTCTTGCAACAGTCCAACGTCATGGGGGCCTGTGGTCCATAATTCTGGCAGTACCTTTTCCATATCTTCCTCAAATATAGTGGGTGGCACATTAACACTAGCCATGAGAGGGTTGTGTATTTCTCTGTGTTGGATCATGATGTCACATGGCACACTTATTTCCATTATTATTTCTCCATCAGTATCATTGTCAGTAAACAATTCATCATCAGTTAATTCACGTAAAGTTATATTTGGGTCTATGCACAGCACTGTTCTCCATTCGCAACCATGTGTGTCCAGTCCTAGCACCAAAATTCGTTTGCTTGACATTTGTACCCCTTCCAGATCAATAGACAAAATTGTGCCGGGTACGACATCTGTATTTACAATAGGGCGAAAGCCAAAATCAGAAGGCACCTTCCATTCTTTTCTTGTTATTTCCGGTACCACCCGGACAAGCACCATTAACCCATAAATGAACATGTCCATGTCTATGGGCACACCCCTTATGGCAATTTTTTTTGTCATAGTGCTTATCATCAACATTGCCCTTACGGAGCACACCCCTGGAGTGGAACAGACTATCCCCTGCTCAGTAAATGAGATGGTCATATTCAACTTACTCAGAAGGTCTCTTCCCAACAAATGTATTGGTGAAGCTTCATGATATAGTAGAGGTGCTCGTACTGTTTTTCCCCCCACCGTTATGTCAAGATCTTTTGTGTAAGGAACTTTTAAAATAGCCCCAGAGAATCCTTGCATTTCCAATTTTTTCCCAAAGAGCGGGTACTGGCCTTCCATGAGACACGATTTTTCAGCTCCCGAGTCCACCATAAAGATGAACTGTTTGTTGCCCATCTCTGCCCCCATTAGTGGTTGCTCTTCTGCACGTAGGGTAGTGGATAGGACTGGACATGCAAGTGCTTTCTGTGGGTTGTCCTAATCTGCATATGTCTCCATTCCTGGAACAGAGAATACATTGTCTCCCACTATGGCTGCGCCGCAAATAGGTGCCGGCGTGCCATTTGCAGACGTTGCAAAAATATTTGTGTTTGAGTTTCCCATAGTGTTCTGCCTTGTCATTTGTTGCTGCATACCTCTCTGCTGTGGTTGCTGTCTTTGTTGCATTTGTGGTTCTCTCTGTTGTGGCGCATTATAGTATTGTTCGTTCTGCCCACTCCCTCTCATTGTTAAACCATAGGGACTGCCTGGGTGTGGGTGGCCATACTGTTGTTTGTTTCCCATGGGGTGTTGCCCTTGGTAATAACCCATTGTCCGCATTCTGCACTCTCTCAAAAAATGTCCCCACCTCCCGCAATTCCAAAATGATCCTTGTGGTCCTCCTCTCATTACTTGCCCTCCAAACCCTCTATTTCCCATTCCTCCAAATCCCCCTCTCTGTCCTAGGTACCCGCCTCGTCCTCTTGCGGGCCTGCCCTGCCATTGGGGGCCTTCGTACTGCTCCTCTCCATCCCATTGCTCCTGCCTGTTTGCAGACCAAGCTGCTGCCATCCTTGCTGGTGTACTTCCTACCCCCTCTTCTCCTTCCCCCTGCATGTCACATGTGGTTGCTGAATTCATCGCTGTGACTTTCACTAATTTATTCTGTACTAACTTTGCTTCGTTGGCCAACCTTCGCTGTGCTATCTCTCTTTCTCTTTCTTTGATCCTCCTACAATGGTGCACAAATATGCACTGAATTTCTGGCCAGCCTTTGGCTTCTATCCCAGCTATTTTATCCAAGGCCTTCTGTATCTCCTTTGGGAGCCCCTTTTTGATTATAAAGTAGAATAAGGCGGTAGATTGATCCCACGCCGTGCGCGTTTCAGATCTCCACAGGTCCTGCACCCGGAGGATGAATTACGTAGGCTCCTCCTCCTCTCCCATAGTGCATTGCATCACTAAGTGTAAATCTGGAGTGTCGGAGAAAGTTCTCCGCAATGCGTCCCATACTTGCACCCTTACGTTATTAAATGATGACCCATCATGGCGGTCACAGTTCATTGTAACCCCCGGGAAGCCTGCCTTCACCCACACTGCATCTGCTTGGTCACCGACGGCGGACACTAATAAACCTTTTACATCCCCTATAGCTAATGGCACCCCTGCTGTGTTTTTTTCAAATGCATGTATCCACTTCCCCACCCCACCCGAAAGTGGAGGGGAAAGTTTCAACAGGTTATTCTTGTCCATCTTTGCCCATGGTATGTAGTGTGGTCTCCCTGCTCCCTTATGTATCAGGGGCATCTGTAGTTTTGCCTTGCCTCCTTTTTTACTCATGGTTCCCTTCTTTGTTTTACTTACCAATATGTTCCATACCCTTTGCCTCAACCTTCCTTGCCATCTTGGAGCGGCCCTCTCATCCTCTTGATCAAATGGAAATGGCAGCGGGGACCCCGCTGCTGCTGCTCCATCTTTGTACTCATCTAGATCACTCCATACCTCCTCTATCTCTTCTTCTGACTCTCTTTCTCCCTGCCCCTCCCCTCTTTGGCTGTCTGGTGTTCCAGGTCATATTAGTCTTAAAGGTTTGCCATTTAAATGAAAAAGGAACTCTCCTGATTGCCACTCCTGCTCCTGCCTTCTCGGTATTGGTGCTGGTGGCGGCGGAGACAGGGTAGATCCCCCCCTGCTACCCTTGGTGGAGGTGTGAGATCAACTGCTGTTAATGGTGGCACTTCCCCTCCCCCGAGCAACATCTGGTCCTTGTCACACAAGGCTCTGAATCGTGGTTTTTCCATTTGGGCATGTGCGAGCTGTCTGTCTAAATTTCCAGTCAGCCATGCTTGATTCACTGGATCGGCACTAGTTGGTCCGTATAACCCTCCCGTTTCATACGGTGGCTGGGCTGTGGCAGCCGCTGCTGCCAGGGTGGTTGGTGTAGTGGGTGTCGGCACATACAGGGGCTCACTGTATCCCACGGCGGGCCTTGTCAATAATGGGTACATTCTAGTGAGGTCGTTCTCTCTTGTTTTTTTTTTGTTTTTTTAAATTTGTTTATTGGTTTAATAACATGAGGTAACAAAAGAATGATATCATTAGAGATTGGTCAAGCATATCAGAGTAATAACCACAACCCCACCCCACACCCGAGACCACGGTTAGTTCACTGTTCCTCTCGGGTCCGTGCCCAGGTCCGGACGATCCTCTCCACCCAGCTCACTATCATCCACCTCAGGGTGAAGCAAGGGCACCGTCAGGGCCACCCAACGGTGCAGTTCCTCGCTGGAATCTAGTCTCTGCACATGGATAGCCATTTCCCATGCCGCGGTTTCAGCTGTAATCCACTTCGTAAGGTCTCCCCACCATAGCGACATATGCAGATCTCTGGGGCTTTTCCACCCCATGGCAATACGTCTTTTGGGCGTTATGTATATAATGTCTGTGAGTTTGGTTAGGGGTTTGTTCTTCCTGTTTCGCCTATATCTGCCCAGGATACAGGCCGTAGGCTCGTCCACCTCAACTTCGATGTCTGCGCCGGCCACTCTTTCCTTCACTTGTGACCAGAACTCCCCAATCACTGGGCAGCCCCAGAACATGTGAGTCATTCCTGCCCTGGGCTCACTGCATTTGGGGCATAATTGGGTTGCAGCACTTGTGAATCTTGATATGGCTTCCGGTGTGAGGTACGCTCTATTGGTGATGTACAGCTGGATAAGCTGCAAGGGGGCGTTTCTGGAAACTTTCTTATGGTAGTGGGTTATATCACCCCAATCTTTGTCTTCAAAAACAAGGCCCAGTTCAGTTTCCCACTTACTCCTGCATTTAAGGTCGCCCCTGGTCGTACCCCACAACAGGGCCTTGTAGATTTGTGAGGTTTCATGGCCCCCCTCAGCGGAGTTCAGTATCATTTCAATGCATTCATTTTCCTTGGTCAGGTCGGCAGCGACCGGCCATCTCTTGTTCAAGGCCTGTACGACAACCCTGTGCAACAGGAACTGTCCTGCCGGAAGGCCCGTGGCCTCACAGATTTCCGAGAAAGTTAAGATTTCCTGTTCTTGGATCAAGTCCCCAAGTGTGGCCACCCCGAGGGGCTCCCATTGTGTGCGTGTTTCAAGTTGCCCCCAAGATTCTCTCTTGTTTTTATTGTGCATTCCTCCCCTGCAGCACCCTCACCCCCCTCCGGGGCCTTCTCTTTCTCTATAGATTTGTCTTTACTTACCTCACCACTAGGTGTTACTTCCTCAAACATTTGCTATAAATCGAGCGCTTCTCTCCCGTTTTGCAATTGCTTTCTCCTGTACTTCGCTAGCAAATGTGTTGATAAAAGATCTAAAACTCTTTTTTCAAA
The DNA here is from genome assembly GCF_040938575.1 of Ambystoma mexicanum. Lineage (NCBI taxonomy): Eukaryota > Metazoa > Chordata > Amphibia > Caudata > Ambystomatidae > Ambystoma > Ambystoma mexicanum. The sequence goes on along the minus strand of NC_090929.1, from coordinate 971,105,177 downwards.
CGACCCTCCCTCTGGCCATATTGGCGACATACCCTCTCCTTTGATTTCAGTTAGCCACTGATTGTGGCATTTTTGTATTTTCTCACTATACAAAGGGAGGTATTGACAAATATGCGCTAACAGTGTGTTCCCTCCGATGATACTGTGTTTTGTGATCTTATCAGCGTTCATTCTTCTCCTTGGTACAATTACACAATGTCAGTTACCATGTAACTTTGCTTCTTTAGTATCTCTTTTCAACCTTAGTTCACTCTCAACATCAAAAAATACCAATGACCTTTTTTTTTACTTACACGCTTGTGCAGGAATCACAGATTATTTACCAACATGAATCACAAATTACCAACATTTCTCATCAGACCTTATTTTGGTGAATACACAGATACACATGTACTTACTGCCAAACCAACATGAAAGACTTTAACACATTGAACATGTAACATATATACCTTTCAGTCTTACTCTCCCTTTGAATTACCTTAGTTTATTATCCCTTGTTCTTATCTTCTCAGTCACTCCCCGCCTCTGAGCCCCCTTAGCCCACCTCTCAAAGAATTCTGCTCACAGGGAAAAAGAATATTCTAAATTACTACTCCAAGCCTACTAAATATATGAGACTTCAACTTTATTCTCTTTATTTCCACTTGTTCCCTGCACTGGTCGAGACAATGCTATGGGGCGCCGCCTTGTACCCCCTTCGGAGCTAGGATCCCGTATTCCTCTTTATCTCTTTTTCTACAACAACCTAATGGCCATATAAAGGATAGGTAAGAAAAGGCCTCAGTCATATTCACACAGGCCCTGAACCTTACCCTCAATTTTATTTTCCCACTATTTTGTCCCTCTTGTTTTTTTATACCCCTTTCCCAAAAACTTTTTTTTCTTTTTCTGAGAGTCTCGCAACCAGTACTCACGTGTTCAGTAGGCTGGTCCGAGAGCTGCCATTCACAGTGTATCCAAAATCTGGTCCGCACCCCAACCAAGCCATGACCCGCCTTGGCGAGCAGTTGGTTGAGTATTTGCAAAGTTGACGGGGACCCTTGGAACCTTTCGTTTTGCGCGAGGACTGGTCAACCGCGGAGGCAATGGGTTTGCTGGGGGCGTCCCGGATCTTGCTGCACAGCACGGGGCCTCAGCGCATCTGTCCCAATCACGTCGCGGGGGTCACCAAATGTAAAGGCTCACTCCCCGTCTTACACATGCAAATCCAAATGAATATGAAACACCCCAATGGGGAATGAGACTAAGAGAACAAGTTGCAAGAGTTATTTTTTCTTTATAAAGAATTGGCATACAGAGAACTCTGCTGCCCCGAGAGCGCCCTGGCAAACATTACAAAGTGATGAACATATAAAGCAAATTAGTGTCACAAGTGATGCAGTTAACATAGGGTACTAAACCAGTGCAGGATTGGCTGGACACTAATGATACATATGGATCAATATGTGTTGCTTCATCTGGATTGGTTGCCCAATTGGCGGGAGGGTGAACATCACGTGATCCAGCTGCCAGTGTCCAGGAGGACTGAGGGTGAGGTCGCGGTGAGGTAGGGTGGACACTAACTAAGCTAGCATGAGAAACTACCATTAGACATATAATAAACAATGATCATTAGTATATGCTTAAGTAAATCCTTTTGAACCTATAAATTGCATGCATAAAATCAGAGCAGCATTCATTAGGACTTATATGGAGTACCAGGCTCAGGGGTCTTGGTCAGGGTGATAACATTGATCATAGGGTGGGTCTGTGTGCATCAAAGCAACTATATGGCATGCTGACATTTGTTAGTTCTAAGGTGCAATATACTGTGACAGAGGTCTGATTTTAGTAGGGGGCACATTGGGGTGGGCTTCACAGTAGGGTCACACTTCTAGTACATCAAGAGAATACCTTAGAAGGGCACAGGGTTACAGTGGCAGTAATTTTCCAACAGCAGGGTTAAGAGGGCACAGGCAGGTTTGTGGAGATGGATGAGCTACAAGGCATGGTTCGAGCCGGTTCACACACAGGACAGTGATATCAGAGGAAGAGTGGGATGATACAGTGTAGTGTTTGTTGCAATTTATCCCCGGCGCATTCGTGAGAAATAGAGCTGTGGAGCTTTCAGACAGAGTGAGGAAAGGTGGGCGCCATGAGCACGGTGTGCGCGGCTCTGCAGAGGGGAGAGAAGCCTTTTTGTGTTATCGCAGTGAGGCCTAGTCCAAAGATGGAGTCGAGGGCACACAAAATGGAAGCCAAGTGTCCCTCACAACAGCCCCGCTTAAGACGCGGGCAATGGAGGCGTGCCCCGCTATTGTGTGAGCAAGTGGTCCACTTCATGCTGAATGTGTGAGGGGGGTCTAAACGACCCCTCACCTCCACACACAGGCCATACACTTTTATTTGCAAATTTTGGTGAGTATTCGTCCATGGAGAGCGAAGTTGTAAGCCACCCAAAAAGTGCTCTTCCTATTGGTTTAGCAACTTAACCATAACTACACGACTGCTACCACAGGCCATGTAATGCACAGGAAGGAGGAGCCGCCGAAGCGACAAAACTGCACTCCCGAGTCGTGAAAAAATCCAGAAGATCCAGAACAAAGAAAAAATCTTGGAGTCAAATGACAACAAATGTATTTAACATTTAAAAGCAAAAAGCAAAACAAAATGCAGCAGAGGCCAAACACCAATGGGATGTCCTGTTGACACGTTTCATGCTTTACATAGCGCTTGTTTACAAACAGGGGGCAAGACAAAAACTGAGCTTAACTACATGATGGTAGTCCTTTCACTTTGTCAACTCTCTGCACAACTCTCCATATAAACAGATAGCACCAGAGGCAGACATCTTGTAACATGATAGCATGGAGAAGTAAAACAAGCAAAGTATGCATGCAATGTTAAAAATCAGTTAACAGGTAGACCAAAACTGACCGTGTATAATGTTACGATGAGCAAATGAAACCCAAAGTGGGTACACTAGTCAATCATGATACACATATATATTCATTAAAACCCAATAAAGTGCCCAGTGCAATCAATATATTTAAGAACATGACAGCATTTGATAAAATGTACAATGAACAAATGAAACCCTAAAATGGGCACACTGAACAATTATGGACCAATAAAGTGCAAATTGCCAATTATGGTCCACACATGTATTCGAAATAGACCAATAAAGTCCATAGTGCATTCAATACATTTAGGATTATCAAAGTATTACATATATATCAACATTCTAAAAATTAAGATTAAACACCAATGCTAGCGATGACAGTAAACATAATGTATATATAGCAAATACAACAAGGGGTTGAAACTATAAGATTTATTACCAAACATACACCTCAAGCACAACATATTTGTTCTATATTCTCCAAAGACTGGACGAGTTTGGTCAGTATGAGGGAAGTGTTAGGGACGTCTCCTCAAATCATTATCTCTAAGCCACCTTCATTAAAGAGTATATTATCACCAAGCACCGTTGAGAAGAATATACTGTTTACTGATTGGGTCACTCATAAACATAACATTCCGGGTTTCAATAGGTGCAACAATTGAAAAATGTGTGGGTTTGTATCCAAAGAGGTATTTTCAACACAGGATGGCAAATCATGACTGTTTAAACATAAAATCGTATTTATGACCAAATTTGTTGTCTATGTCATAATTTGCAGTTGTGGCTTGAGGTATATAGGATCCACTATTGGACCACTTAAGCTACGTATATTGCAACATTATAGAGCAATCAAAAATGCAGACATGAACTATGCTTTAACACACATTTTTGTTAGACAAACACAATACAAATGTGAAATGTATGACCTTTTTAGGCCCTGCGGATGTTCCAGAACACAAGAGAAAAAGCAATAGAAAACAAAAATGGGCTGAATGTAGATTCAGAAATGTATGTGTTTTTGAACTAATCATATCTTTCCAACAGTACCGACATTGATGGTTTTGACTCTGAATAATAATATTGTTTTTATGTACTTAGATAGATGCATTTGAACTTTATCAATAGAATGCACTACCACTTTGACATTTGAAAACGTGTAATTTGCTTGTTACTGTCTTTACATATTTATCAAATATTCAAGGATTTCACTTCTGTTTTGCTTATCAACTCATTTAGGATGCATAATATTCTGTTATATAATAAAACATGCACTTGCACTTTACAAATAATCAGTATTACATCTTATGTATTTTGGAATTGCATGTATGTTCCGTCCGGCGAGTCCCTGTGTGTATATGTAGCGCCCTGATGCTTGCGAGCTTTCGGCGATACATACATTTGTAAATAAAAATAAGACAATATAATGAAATATGGACTTGCACATTATCTGAATTGTGGCTCTAAGCATACAAAAGGTGGTGCTCCATTTATACATGATTGAGTACTGCTGCTTGTAACTTTGCACACATTGCATGCATGCAATTACTAGGCTGCAAGTGCATTTGGTTCTCTCGCACTTAGTATTTCCATATTTGTTTATATCACACTTGCTATGTGAGCTTCCTTCATTAAAAATGCAAAGATAGTGCCTTGCGCGATTAGTTACTGAAGTTACTCAGATACCTGAGGGTTCGTAGCGCTATATATATATATATATAAATGCCAAATTATTATTATTATTATTATTATTATTATTATTTTGATGTACACTCTTGCATCAGCATGTCGCGATTGCACTAAATATTGAAATTTGATGTGAGTTAACTTGCATTTCAATAATGATATGATATGATAGGTTATTTATAACGTCCTTAATACCCAGAGGTTTCTAAGCGCGGAAATGCGGATCGATAAGGCACCGTGTATTAGAGGATGCTGTTCTATTGTTTTCACATGACAGGAGAGCGAAAAAGGTAGTTAAGCAAGCTTTATAACCCACAGGAAGTGAGATGAAAGGTGTCTAGTCAAAGGATCGAATCCAAAGGGTCGACAGGTCAAAGGGTCGACAGGTCAAAGGATCAAATTTTTGTTTTAATTATATATATTTTTTGGGGTTTTCGTTTAGGGAAAAAAAGTGATTTTTAGCAAAAAAAGGGGGGTTGGGGGGAACCCCCCCCAAAATTTTTTTGAAAAAAACCAAAAAAATAATGTGATCCTTTGACCTGTCGACCCTTTGGTGTCGATCCTTTGACCTCTCGACCCTTTTACGGTCGATCCTTTGACCTAGAACCAGATGAAAGACTGTTTACACTAGTCTGAGGAAGTCCGTCATCCGGATGGAATGTGTGGCATTTTATCAGCCTTGTGGGTGGGTCTGCTTTTGCTGTTTGATCCAACAAAATTGAGCAGATGATGACATTTTTAATCTTTTGCCTTTGGTAAAACTTTTGCAATACATATATTTCAGCACTATTCTACAAGTCCCTGGGCACTTTTATCTCTTGATTGTGGGGGTATTTGTTACTCCTTGCTAGAGAGATTTGTTGTCATATGTATATATTTATTCAGTGAACAAAACATTCTTAAAGGGACGTTACGGTTTAGTTGCACTAATAGAAACCTATCAAATTCGGGGGAAAAACTTTGTTAAACGGAGGTTATGGTTGCAAGTAAAATCAAAAAGAAAACAAGAAATTCACCAGTTATGGAAAGCTTTGCAACCATAACTCACGCCACTGCCATGCACTGCTAACACTAACACCCAGTAAATCAGAGATGACATCACAATACCTCTGTCACCAAAGATCTATCACTATTTTTGTACCCTCATATGACACTTTTCCAAAAATGTAACACTGACACAAGTTTACTGCAAATTCATACATGTTTTATTTTTTGAAAACTTTCAAAATGTACGTAAACAAAATAGTCATATAACTTAGCACCCATTTGACGAAATCACCAAAAATTTTGCACAAACATTCAAGGTTGGGTCTATAATCATTTTGCAAACGTTTGTGCAGATTCATCATACAGCATCAAATCTATGAGCCTTTCATATATTTTGCCCCCCACCCCTCTTATTTTGCCCCCTCTGGTGAAACAGCACCAAACTTTGCAGAACCATTTGGGGATGGGTCTAAAATGATATTGCAAAATGCAGTTTAATTGAATGGCACCAAAGTTATAAGCCATCCAAAAACTGCTTGTCCCCAAACCTGTTATGCAGAAATATACATGGATGTCCTAGAAATTCTGTCAAGTTCGCGAACATCCCAGCAATGCCCGTGAATATCTGAGAGGTTCACAAACTTCATAAAAGAAAAAACACCCAATTTTGGCATTTTTATGGCTATATACCATCCCATACTCATCACCCCTCACCTTTCCTGAGATTGTTTAATTATTTTGACACATGGAATATTGTTTTTTTTTAATATTTCTTTACTGCGATGTTCATGGACTACCAACATGGTGACCGTTTCAAATGTTTTGACGCACCCCACATTTTTTATTGACCAATCAGCAGGCATGTATGATGTCCGCGAACATCACGTGGCTCTCTGATTAGTCCAAAGGTGTCAGTGGACTC